>NC_079225.1:49468664-49576164 GCF_029633865.1 Lampris incognitus
GGTACGCAAGAAGTGCCCATCCAACCAATCCAACTTGTGGGAGCTGCTTCTGGAAGCGTGGGGTGCAATTTCTCCAGATTACCTCAACAAATTAACAGCTAGAATGCCAAAGGTCTGCAATGCTGTAATTGCTGCAAATGGAGGATTCTTTGACGAAAGCAAAGTTTGATGTAAAAAAAATCTTATTTCAAATACAAATCATTATTTCTAACCTTGTCAATGTCTTGACTCTATTTTCTATTCATTTCACAACATATGGTGGTGAATAAGTGTGACTTTTCATGGAAAACACAAAATTGTTTGGGTGATCCCAAACTTTTGAACGGTAGTGTATATATATACATACGTATATGTACATACATATATATACATCCATCCATCCATCCATCCGAACCACTTATCCTGCACTCAGGGTCGTAGGGATGCTGGTCCCAGCAGTCACTGGGCGGCAGGCGAGGAGACACCCTGGACAGGCCGCCAGACTATCACACAGGGAACACACACACACACACACACACACACACACACACACACACACACACACACACACACACATTCATACCTAGGGACAATTTAGTACAGCCGATTCACCTGACCTACATGTCTTTGGACTGTGGGAGGAAACCGGAGCCCCGGAGGAAACCCACGCAGACACGGGGAGAACATGCAAACTCCACACAGAGGACGACCTGGGACCGCCCCCAAGGTTGGACTACCCCGGAGCTCGAACCCAGGACCTTCTTGCTGTGAGGTGACCGCGCTAACCACTGCACCACCGTGCCGCCATATATATATATATATGTGTGTGTGTGTGTGTGTGTGTGTGTGTGTGTGTGTGTGTGTGTATACATATATATGTATATGTGTATATATATGTGTGTATATATATATAATATATATATATATATGTGTCTATATAGTATATACACACATATATATGTATATATGTGTATATATACATATATATGTATATATGCGTGTGTTTGTGTGTGTGTGTGTGTGTGTATTTCAGAGTAACTGTGGGTAAGACTGTTCAGTAATGTAAACTTACAGGAAAGATACAGAAAGAGAATGTCTGATCACTTATTCATTACCATGAACCACCTGAACACATCCAACACAGAGAGATAGACAGACAGAGAGACAGGAGAGAAAGAGCGACAGGACAGAGAGAAAGTAAGAACAGAGAGAGTTAATGAGGTGGTACCTTTAGCTCTTTCTGGATGGCGCAGGTAAAGTAATGGTACCCATAGTCCCTCAAAGCAGACACAGCGACCAGACAGCTGCCTCTCAGATCCTCTTCTAGACTGTCTTCAGTTTTCATAAAGAAGTCCCTGCAGAGCATCACAGGTCAGCCCAGGGACTGCTAGCGGAGCCAGAGGGGAGTCAGGGGTGGTGCGGGCACACCTGACATCTGACTGGCCACCCCGGGGCCCCCCTACATTTTTCATTTGCTAGTGGCAGTGTGATGCTTACTGACACCTCATTTCACCTCTTGCTGAAAGAAGCAGCAGCGCCTTTTTCACGTGGAGGATGAGGAGGAGAGAATATTTCACATGGAGAATGAGGAGGAGAGCATATTTCCCATGGCGGTTGAGGAGGAGAGATTATTTCACATGGAGAATGAGCAGGAGAGATTATTTCACATGGAGGATGAGGAGAAGAGAATATTTCACATGAAGGATGAGGAGGACAGATTATTTCCCGTGGAGGATGAAGATGAGAGAATATTTCACATTGAGGATGAAGAGTAAAGAATATTTCACATGGAGGTTTAGGAGGAGAGAATATTTCACATAGAGGATGAGGAGAGATTATCTCACCTGGAGGATGAGGAGGAAAATATTTCATATGGAGGATGAGGAGGAAAAATTATTTCACAAGGAGGAGGAGGAGAGAATATTTCACATGGAGGATAAAAAGGAGAGATTATTTCACATGGAGGATGAGGAGGAGAGAATATTTCACATGGAGGTTTAGGAGGAGAGAATATTTCACATAGAGGATGAGGTGAGATTATCTCACCTGGAGGATGAGGAGGAAAATATTTCATATGGAGGATGAGGAGGAAAGATTATTTCACAAGGAGAAGGAGGAGAGAATATTTCACATGGAGGTTTAGGAGGAGATAATACTTCACATAGAGGATGAGGAGAGATTATCTCACCTGGAGGATGAGGAGGAAAATATTTCATATGGAGGATGAGGAGGAAAGATTATTTCACAAGGAGGAGGAGGAAGAGATTATTTCACATGGAGGATAAAAAGGAGAGATTATTTCACATGGAGGATGAGGAGGAGAGAATATTTCACATGGAGGATGAGGAGAGATAATTTCACATGGAGGATGAGGAGAATATTTCATATTGAGGATGAGGAGGAGAGATTATGTCACATGGAGGATGAGAAGGCGAGAATATTTCACATGGAGGATGAGGAGGAGAGAATATTTCATATGAAGGATGAGGAGAGATTATTTCACATGGAGAATGAGGAAATAGAGAATGAGGAGGAGAATATTTCATATGGAGGATGAGGAGAGATTATTTCACATGGAGGATGAGGAGGAGAGATTATTTCACATGGAGGATGAGGAGAATATTTCACATGGAGGATGAGGAGACATTATTTCACATGGAGGATGAGGAGACATTATTTCACATGGAGGAAGAGGAGGAGAATATTTCACATGGAGGATGAGGAGAAGAGAACATTTCACATGGAGGATGAGGAAGAGAGATTACTTCACATGGAGGATGAAGAGGACAATATTTCACATGGAAGATGAGGAGGAGAGAATATTTCATGTGGAGGATGGGGCGGAGAGAATATTTCACGTGGAAGATGAGGAGGAGAGAATATTTCACGTGGAGGGTTAGGAGGACAGAATATTTCACGTGGACGATGACTAGAAGAGAATATGTCACATGGAGGATGAGGAGGAGAATATTTCACATGGAGGTTGAGGAGGAGATTATTTCACATGAAGGATGATGAGGAGAGAATATTTCACATGGAGGATGAGGAGGAGAGAATATTTCACATGGAGGATGAGGAGGAGAATATTTCACATGGAGGTTGATGAGAGATTATTTCACATGGAGGATGAGGGGGAGAGAATATTTCACATGGAGGATGAGGAGGAGAGAATGTTTCACATGGAGGATGAGGAGGAGAATATTTCATATAGAGGATGAGGAGGAGAATATTATAGAGGATGAGGAGGAGAATATTTCTACAGCTCAAGAGTCACGCAAGTGACTGACATGAGCTGCAGAGTTGCTGCGACAGCACCGTGCTGGACTGTTTAAGGTTCTGCATCAGGTTTGGACTGTGTAGGGTTCGCCATCAGGTTTGGACTGTGTAAGGTTCTGCATCAGGTTTGGACCGTGTAAGGTTCTGTATCAGATTTGGACTGTGTAGGGTTCGGCATCAGGTTTGGACTGTGTAAGGTTCTGCATCAGGTTTGGACTGTGTAAGGTTCTGTATCAGGTTTGGACGGTGTAAGGTTCTGTATCAGATTTGGACTGTGTAGGGTTCGGCATCAGGTTTGGACCGTGTAAGGTTCTGTATCAGATTTGGACTGTGTAGGGTTCGGCATCAGGTTTGGACTGTGTAAGGTTCTGCATCAGGTTTGGACTGTGTAGGGTTCGGCATCAGGTTTGGACTGTGTAAGGTTCTGCATCAGGTTTGGACTGTGTAGGGTTCGGCATCAGGTTTGGACTGTGTAAGGTTCTGTATCAGGTTTGGACGGTGTAAGGTTCTGTATCAGGTTTGGACGGTGTGAGGTTCTGCATCAGGTTTGGGTTTGCTAAATAACCAACTGGCATGAGGCTCCATAAGGGATCAGATAAGACATTCACCCCAACATTGTCATTGTGTTCACGTGTGGTAGCAACACACCACCATACACGATGTGTGGTAGCAACACACCACCATATACAGTGTGTGGTAGCAACACACCACCATACACAGTGTGGGGTAGTAACACACCACCATACACAGTGTGGGGTAGCAACACACCACCATACACAGTGTGTGGTAGTAACACACCACCATACACGATGTGTGGTAGCAACACACCACCATACACAGTGTGTGGTAGTAACACACCACCATATACAGTGTGTGGTAGTAACACACCACCATACACAGTGTGTGGTAGTAACACACCACCATACACAGTGTGGGGTAGTAACACACCACCATACACAGTGTGGGGTAGCAATACACCACCATACACAGTGTGTGGTAGTAACACACCACCATACACAATGTGTGGTAGCAACACACCACCATATACAGTGTGTGGTAGCAACACACCACCATACACAGTGTGTGGTAGTAACACACCACCATACACAGTGTGTGGTAGCAACACACCACCATACACAGTGTGTGGTAGTAACACACCACCATACACAGTGTGGGGTAGTAACACACCACCATACACAGTGTGGGGTAGCAATACACCACCATATACAGTGTGTGGTAGTAACACACCACCATACACAGTGTGGGGTAGTAACACACCACCATACACAGTGTGGGGTAGTAACACACCACCATACACAGTGTGTGGTAGTAACACACCACCATACACAGTGTGTGGTAGCAACACACCACCATACACAGTGTGTGGTAGTAACACACCACCATACACAGTGTGGGGTAGTAACACACCACCATACACAGTGTGGGGTAGCAACACACCACCATATACAGTGTGGGGTAGTAACACACCACCATACACAGTGTGGGGTAGCAACACACCACCATACACAGTGTGGGGTAGCAACACACCACCATACACGATGTGTGGTAGCAACACACCACCATACACAGTGTGTGGTAGCAACACACCACCATACACAGTGTGTGGTAGTAACACACCACCATACACAGTGTGGGGTAGTAACACACCACCATACACAGTGTGGGGTAGCAACACACCACCATATACAGTGTGGGGTAGTAACACACCACCATACACGATGTGTGGTAGCAACACACCACCATACACAGTGTGTGGTAGCAACACACCACCATATACAGTGTGTGGTAGCAACACACCACCATATACAGTGTGTGGTAGCAACACACCACCATACACAGTGTGTGGTAGCAACACACCACCATACACAGTGTGGGGTAGCAACACACCACCATACACAGTGTGTGGTAGCAACACACCACCATACACAGTGTGTGGTAGCAACACACCACCATACACAGTGTGGGGTAGTAACACACCACCATACACGATGTGGGGTAGCAACACACCACCATACACAGTGTGTGGTAGTAACACACCACCATACACGATGTGTGGTAGTAACACACCACCATACACGATGTGGGGTAGTAACACACCACCATACACGATGTGTGGTAGCAACACACCACCATACACGATGTGTGGTAGCAACACACCACCATACACAGTGTGTGGTAGTAACACACCACCATACACAGTGTGGGGTAGTAACACACCACCATACACAGTGTGGGGTAGCAACACACCACCATACACAGTGTGTGGTAGCAACACACCACCATACACAGTGTGTGGTAGTAACACACCACCATACACAGTGTGTGGTAGTAACACACCACCATACACAGTGTGTGGTAGTAACACACCACCATACACAGTGTGGGGTAGTAACACACCACTATACACAGTGTGGGGTAGCAACACACCACCATACACAGTGTGTGGTAGCAACACACCACCATACACAGTGTGGGGTAGCAACACACCACCATATACAGTGTGTGGTAGCAACACACCACCATACACAGTGTGTGGTAGCAACACACCACCATATACAGTGTGTGATAGCAACACACCACCATACACAGTGTGTGGATCGCAACACACCACCATACACAGTGTGGGGTAGCAACACACCACTATACACAGTGTGGGGTAGTAACACACCACCATACACGATGTGTGGTAGCAACACACCACCATATACAGTGTGTGGTAGCAACACACCACCATACACAGTGTGTGGTAGTAACACACCACCATACACGGTGTGTGGTAGCAACACACCACCATACACGGTGTGTGGTAGCAACACACCACCATATACAGTGTGGGGTAGTAACACACCACCATACATGATGTGTGGTAGCAACACACCACCATATACAGTGTGGGGTAGTAACACACCACCATACACAGTGTGTGGTAGCAACACACCACCATATACAGTGTGGGGTAGTAACACACCACCATACATGATGTGTGGTAGCAACACACCACCATATACAGTGTGGGGTAGTAACACACCACCATACATGATGTGTGGTAGCAACACACCACCATATACAGTGTGGGGTAGCAACACACCACCATACACAGTGTGTGGTAGCAACACACCACCATATACAGTGTGGGGTAGTAACACACCACCATATACAGTGTGGGGTAGCAACACACCACCATACACAGTGTGTGGTAGCAACACACCACCATATACAGTGTGGGGTAGTAACACACCACCATATACAGTGTGTGGTAGCAACACACCACCATATACAGTGTGGGGTAGTAACACACCACCATATACAGTGTGGGGTAGCAACACACCACCATACACAGTGTGTGGTAGCAACACACCACCATACACAGTGTGTGGTAGCAACACACCACCATATACAGTGTGTGGTAGCAACACACCACCATACACAGTGTGGGGTAGCAACACACCACCATATACAGTGTGTGGTAGCAACACACCACCATACACAGTGTGTGGTAGTAACACACCACCATATACAGTGTGTGGTAGCAACACACCACCATATACAGTGTGGGGTAGTAACACACCACCATATACAGTGTGTGGTAGCAACACACCACCATACATGGTGTGTGGTAGTAACACACCACCATACACGGTGTGTGGTAGCAACACACCACCATACACGGTGTGTGGTAGCAACACACCACCATACACAGTGTGTGATAAGATGTCTGTGTATGTTCTCCTTCATCCAGGTCATGGTTGTCCAAAGGAGTTGAATCGAGTGCAGCTGGACTTGGTATATAATATCCGTGAAGACGTTTCACCTCTCACCCAAGAGGCTTCCTCAGTTCGTGCCTTTCTGACTAGACCAAGCTAGTCTGCGGTAGTAATCCATGAAGTCAGATTTTAACACCTGAACTCAAAATGAACAACTGTGGGTCCGCGGTGGTGTAGCGGTCTAAGCATCAGCTTTGTGTCGATGCAGTTGCCCACTGGGGACCGGGGTTCACGCCCTGGTCTCATCAGATCGGACTATGGCCGGACTCGACGAAGCAGCAATAATTGGCAGCCCTGTCTTGGGCAGGGGACAGACTCGGCTTGTGTTCGTCACATGACTGCGTCTGTGGGTGGTCCGGCCTGGAGTTGCCTCGTCACGGAGGTGGCCTGATGTATTGTCTGTTTATTTACCAGTATGTGATGTGTGTATTTATTTACTGATATGTGATGTGTGTGTTTATTTACTGATATGTGATGTGTGTATTTATTTACCGGTATGTGATGTGTGTATTTATTTACCGGTATGTGATGTGTGTATTTATTTACTGATATGTGATGTGTGTGTTTATTTACTGATATGTGATGTGTGTATTTATTTACCGGTATGTGATGTGTGTATTTAATCCACTGATATGTGATGTGTGTATTTAATCCACTGATATGTGATGTGTGTATTTATCCACTGATATGTGATGTGTGTATTTATTTACTGATATGTGATGTGTGTATTCATTTAAAGATATGTGATGTGTGTATTTATCTACTGATATGTGATGTGTGTGTTTATTTACTGATATGTGATGTGTGTATTTATTTACCGGTATGTGATGTCTGTATTTAATCCACTGATATGTGATGTGTGTATTTAATCCACTGATATGTGATGTGTGTATTTATCCACTGATATGTGATGTGTGTATTTATTTACTGATATGTGATGTGTGTATTCATTTAAAGATATGTGATGTGTGTATTTATCTACTGATATGTGATGTGTGTATTTATTTACTGATATGTGATGTGTGTATTTAATCCACTGATATGTGATGTGTGTATTTATTTACTGATATGTGATGTGTGTATTTATTTACTGATATGTGATGTGTGTATTCATTTAATGATATGTGATGTGTGTTTTTATCTACTGATATGTGATGTGTGTGTTTATTTACTGATATGTGATGTGTGTATTTATTTACCGGTATGTGATGTGTGTATTTAATCCACTGATATGTGATGTGTGTATTTAATCCACTGATATGTGATGTGTGTATTTATCCACTGATATGTGATGTGTGTATTTATTTACTGATATGTGATGTGTGTATTCATTTAATGATATGTGATGTGTGTATTTATTTACCGGTATGTGATGTGTGTATTTATTTACTGATATGTGATGTGTGTGTTTATTTACTGATATGTGATGTGTGTATTTATTTACCGGTATGTGATGTGTGTATTTAATCCACTGATATGTGATGTGTGTATTTAATCCACTGATATGTGATGTGTGTATTTATCCACTGATATGTGATGTGTGTATTCATTTAATGATATGTGATGTGTGTATTTATCTACTGATATGTGACGTGTGTATTTATTTACTGATATGTGATGTGTGTATTTATTTACTGATATGTGATGTGTGTATTTATTTACTGATATGTGATGTGTGTATTTATTTACTGAAATGTGATGTGTGTATTTATCCACTGATATGTGATGTGTGTATTTAATCCACTGATATGTGATGTGTGTATTTATCCACTGATATGTGATGTGTGTATTTATTTACTGATATGTGATGTGTGTATTAATTTAATGATATGTGATGTGTGTATTTATCTACTGATATGTGATGTGTGTATTTATTTACTGATATGTGATGTGTGTATTTATTTACTGATATGTGATGTGTGTATTTATTTACTGATATGTGATGTGTGTATTTATTTACTGATATGTGATGTGTGTGTTTATTTACTGATATGTGATGTGTGTATTTATTTACCGGTATGTGATGTGTGTATTTAATCCACTGATATGTGATGTGTGTATTTAATCCACTGATATGTGATGTGTGTATTTATCCACTGATATGTGATGTGTGTATTTATTTACTGATATGTGATGTGTGTATTCATTTAATGATATGTGATGTGTGTATTTATCTACTGATATGTGATATGTGTATTTATCTACTGATATGTGATGTGTGTATTTAATCCACTGATATGTGATGTGTGTATTTATCCACGGATATGTGATGTGTGTATTTATCCACTGATATGTGATGTGTGTATTTATTTACTGATATGTGATGTGTGTGTTTATTTACTGATATGTGATGTGTATTTATTTACTGATACGTGATGTGTGTATTTATTTACTGATATGTGATGTGTTTATTTATTTACTGATATGTGATGAGTGTATTTATTTACTGACACGTGATATGTGTATTTATTTACTGATATGTGATGTGTGTATTTATCCACTGATATGTGATGTGTGTATTTATCCACTGATATGTGATGTGTGTATTTATTCACTGATATGTGATGTGTGTATTTATTTACTGATATGTGATGTGTGTATTTATTTACTGATATGTGATGTGTGTTTTCATTTAATGATATGTGATGTGTGTATTTATTTACTGATATGTGATGTGTGTATTTAATCCACGGATATGTGATGTGTGTATTTATCCACTGATATGTGATGTGTGTATTTATCTACTGATATGTGAAGTGTGTATTTATCCACTGATATGTGGTGTATTTATTTACTGATATGTGATGTGTATTTATTTACTGATATGTGATGTGTGTATTTATCTACTGATATGTGAAGTGTGTATTTATCCATTGATATGTGGTGTATTTATTTACTGATATGTGATGTGTGTATTCATTTAATGATATGTGATGTGTGTATTTATTTACCGGTATGTGATGTGTGTATTTATTTACTGATATGTGATGTGTGTGTTTATTTACTGATATGTGATGTGTGTATTTATTTACCGGTATGTGATGTGTGTATTTAATCCACTGATATGTGATGTGTGTATTTAATCCACTGATATGTGATGTGTGTATTTATCCACTGATATGTGATGTGTGTATTCATTTAATGATATGTGATGTGTGTATTTATCTACTGATATGTGACGTGTGTATTTATTTACTGATATGTGATGTGTGTATTTATTTACTGATATGTGATGTGTGTATTTATTTACTGATATGTGATGTGTGTATTTATTTACTGAAATGTGATGTGTGTATTTATCCACTGATATGTGATGTGTGTATTTAATCCACTGATATGTGATGTGTGTATTTATCCACTGATATGTGATGTGTGTATTTATTTACTGATATGTGATGTGTGTATTAATTTAATGATATGTGATGTGTGTATTTATCTACTGATATGTGATGTGTGTATTTATTTACTGATATGTGATGTGTGTATTTATTTACTGATATGTGATGTGTGTATTTATTTACTGATATGTGATGTGTGTATTTATTTACTGATATGTGATGTGTGTGTTTATTTACTGATATGTGATGTGTGTATTTATTTACCGGTATGTGATGTGTGTATTTAATCCACTGATATGTGATGTGTGTATTTAATCCACTGATATGTGATGTGTGTATTTATCCACTGATATGTGATGTGTGTATTTATTTACTGATATGTGATGTGTGTATTCATTTAATGATATGTGATGTGTGTATTTATCTACTGATATGTGATATGTGTATTTATCTACTGATATGTGATGTGTGTATTTAATCCACTGATATGTGATGTGTGTATTTATCCACGGATATGTGATGTGTGTATTTATCCACTGATATGTGATGTGTGTATTTATTTACTGATATGTGATGTGTGTGTTTATTTACTGATATGTGATGTGTATTTATTTACTGATACGTGATGTGTGTATTTATTTACTGATATGTGATGTGTTTATTTATTTACTGATATGTGATGAGTGTATTTATTTACTGACACGTGATATGTGTATTTATTTACTGATATGTGATGTGTGTATTTATCCACTGATATGTGATGTGTGTATTTATCCACTGATATGTGATGTGTGTATTTATTCACTGATATGTGATGTGTGTATTTATTTACTGATATGTGATGTGTGTATTTATTTACTGATATGTGATGTGTGTATTTATTTACCGGTATGTGATGTGTGTGTTTCTCTACTGATGTGATGTGTTTATTTATCTACTGATATGTGATGTGTGTATTTAATCCACTGATATGTGATGTATTTATTTACTGATATGTGATGTGTGTATTCATTTAATGATATGTGATGTGTGTATTTATTTACTGATATGTGATGTGTGTATTTAATCCACGGATATGTGATGTGTGTATTTATCCACTGATATGTGATGTGTGTATTTATCTACTGATATGTGAAGTGTGTATTTATCCACTGATATGTGGTGTATTTATTTACTGATATGTGATGTGTATTTATTTACTGATATGTGATGTGTGTATTTATCTACTGATATGTGAAGTGTGTATTTATCCATTGATATGTGGTGTATTTATTTACTGATATGTGATGTGTGTATTTATCTACTGATATGTGAAGTGTGTATTTATCCACTGATATGTGGTGTATTTATTTACTGATATGTGATGTGTGTATTTATTTACTGTACTAGCACTTTATAATTGTGTTTCAACTTTATTGTCATGTTATGTAAAGCACATTGTGTTGGCCTGTGTACGTACTGTACCGTGTAAATAAAGTTTGGCCTGACTCGATCCTCGAACATGAACAGGTCCTTGCTGTGGTCATGAATTTGGACCAACTCAGACCAGTACAGATGCAACACAACCTCCACAGTCATGATGACAAAGCACTGTTAAGTCCAGCTGGAGGAGGAGCAGTGAGTCCCCCCAGGTCTTACGCCCAACACACCCAGTACAACTACACCTGCTGTACCGTAGTGTAGTACTAGTACACTGAACTGTAATGTAGTACTAGTACACTGAACTGTAATGCAGTACTAGTACACTGAACTGTAATGCAGTACACTGCCCAGCTTGAGGAGGAGCAGTGTGCCCCCCCCCGTTTTTACGCCCAACACACCCAGTACAACTACACTTGCTGTACTGCAGTGTAGTGCACTGTACTTTACTGTAGTACTAGTACATTGAACGGTAATGTACTATACTGTACTGTAATGTAATGTAATGTAGTACACTGATCTGTAATGTAGTACACTGATCTGTAATATAGTATACCAAACTGTAGTGTGATATACTGAACTGCAATGTAGTATACCAAACTGTGGTATAGTGTACTGAACTGTAATGTAGTATACTGAACTGCAATGTAGTACACTGAACTGTACTGTAGTACACTGAACTGTAATGTAGTACATTGAACTGTAGGATACTGAACAAGACAACAGATAAAAATAGCACAGAAATACAGGGTATACCGTACTGTAATGTAGTATACTGAACTGTAATGTAGTACACTAAATTGTAGCATAGTATACTGAACTGTATTGTAGTATACCAAACTGTAGTGTAGTATACTGAACTGTAGTGTAGTATACTGAACTCTAGTGTAATATACAGAACTTTAATGTAGTATACCAAAGTGCAGTGTAGTATACTGAACTGTAATGTAGTACACTGAAATGTAATGAAGTAAAGCGAACTGTAATGTAGTATACCAAACTGTAGTGTAGTATACTGTACTGTAATGTGGTATACCCAACTGTACTGTAGTACACTGAACTGTAATGTAGAATACTGAACTGTAATGTGTGTGCATTTTAACTTCTGGAGTGATTCTGAATTGCTGGTTCATCTAGAAAAGAGTAAGTATCATCTTTCTTGCTTAACAAGTTGCTATTAGTCTTATTCCAGCTGCTTGAGTATTAGTCCTTTTCTCTATACATCTGTTGCTGGTTCCTAGTGGGATCTTATTCTAGTTGTAGCTGTTTTTCACCTAGTGTGTCCTTAAATATTTCTTGTTGCCTAGCTGTTTTGACTTAGTTATCCTTTTAGCTTATAAATATATTACTTGGTAACTTGCTGTTTGCAGTTTTAATAGTATTGTGTGAGGTTTGATAGAGTTTTACATAAGTAGCCAGTTTCTGGGCAATAGGCCTATTTTCAGTTTACGTCTTTGGCCAGTTGGGTGTTAAGTGGCGAGGGTTTGGCCTGCACTTCTGGCAGACAATTAGCAATTAGTGTTCTTTAAATCACTGCTGCTAATTGGAAGCGTCAGCTCCAAGCTGAGGGCAAACAGGTCTAGGTTGAACAAAGGCGAGAGTGAACAAAGGCAAGCACGACTTTTTCAAGACAAGACTTCGTCAAGCAAGGACTGCTCTTTTAGATCCGGCCAGTCATCTGTATCTTGTGTACCTAGACTATGTGTTTCCTTCACATTCCTGTCCTTTCCTCTTCCCGGGGCTGGCATAGACGATGGGTCACTCCTAAGCCCTCCTAGGCCCTTCCTGTCTCCAGGCAATGGTCAAGCTTGACATCCCCGCCCGACCACTTTTCTCTGCTACCTCGGGACGCCTGGTCGCCCCGTCGCTCAGAGGCCCCTGCTGCCAATCGACCCGGTCACAGCTCTTTTCTGTCCTGGCCGAACAGTGGTGGAATGAACTTCCCACTGATGTCAGGACAGTGGAGTCACTGCCCATCTTTCAGAGCAGGTTGAAAACTCACCTCTTCAAGAACTACTACGCTGTTACTTGCTCTTAGCACTTATTGTATTCACTCATTTAAAAAAAAAAATTCTTTCTTGCCCCGCAGCTGGGATTGAGTGGCAGCTGTTTCCAGCAGATCCCTGGCATCTATCAGCCATTGCCCCGCTGCCTTGTGGATGAGTCTGGGAAGACATAAGGCTAAGGGAGCTTACCCCAGCAGAAAAGCAAGCTGTGGCGGCACTCTTCGAGATGGTTTCCGAAAAACTGGATTTCCAGCAGCCTCCTGCAGTTGTGTGGAGGTGCCGGTCGTCTAGGGATCCCCCTTGCCATCGGAACCATCTCCTCTACAATCAAGTCATGTGGCGTTGGGAGAAGCGCACCCCCCATGCCACTTTAAAAACCATCTCTGCGCAGGTATCTTCTTCTGCTATCTGAGTCCCCGACCTCACAAAGACTGGCGGCGATGGAGTATCCAGTGACGGGAGCAGGTCTGAATGAGCTGGGAGTTCTTAGTTGGAACTCTGCACGCCAGCAGCACAGGGCAACGGTTGTTAGCAGCTGGGATTGAGTGGCAGCTGTTTCCAGCAGATCCCTGTGCGTCTGAGCAGCCCTATTTAGGGACCGCACTGCTCACTCCACTTGGGGAACGGCCTAGAAAAGGTAGCCCAAAAATTGCCCACTCAACACTGCCTGGGCAGGAAACTGCAGCTGCCGGGCCATTCCACTATGTGGTCGAAAAACACATCCTATACCACTAAGATTTGCAGCATGAAACATAAGAACACTCCTGGACGTCAGCCATGGTATGGACAGACCTCAACACAGAACAACACTTATTGCCAGCGAGCTGAAGCGCTATTGTGTGGATGTGGCGGCACTCAGTGAGACCAGGCTTCTTGAAGAGAGCCCGCTCAATGAAGTAGGAGAGGGCTATACATTCTTTTGGGAAAGACACCCCCTAGGAGGTCAACACATCCATGGAGTTGGTTTTGCAATCAAGAAGAGTCTCTTACCCAAACTCAAAGAAACACCAGTGGGCATTAGTGAACGACTGATGACTCTCCGCATACCCCTCGCAAAATGCCGATACATCACCTTGATAAGGGGCCCACGCTCCAACTTTACCATCCCATGATGAAGAGAAAGATCGCTTCTACCACACACTCCATGATATACTCATCAACATCCCAAGGAGTGACAAAGTCATTTTGCTTGGTGATTTTAATGCACGAGTTAGGAAGAACATGCAAAGTTGGAATGGAGTGATTGGCGCCCACGGCATTGAAAAAGTCAACCCCAATGGCTTAAGACTTATTAGTCTGTGCTCGGAACATGACCTCACCATCACAAACACCATTTTCCAACAAAAGAATAAATACAAGGCATCCTGGATGCATCCCACATCCAAACACTGGCACCTGCTTAATTATGCTATCGTGAGGCGAGCTGATCTTTAAGACATGCTCCTTACAAGAGCTATGCGAGGAGCAGACTGCTGGACAGACCACCGTATGATCCTGATAAAAGTCAGAGTGCATGTCCAACCCTTGAGATGCCAATCTGGGCCAAAAAAGAAACCACTCCACTGCGCCAGACTCTCCAACAGTGACACCTGAAACACTTTCCGTCGTTCTCTAGCTGACAATTTAGTTGACATTGAACAGCTGATCAACTCAGAGTCTGGGATGGATGAAAAGTGGACCTCTCTGAGCACCATAATCTTTGACAATGCAACCAAATCCATTGGCTTCAAAACCAAGAAATATCAGGACTGGTTTGATGACACTGCCGGAACGATCTCCACCCTCCTGGACAACATGCATAAGGCACACAGAGCCGCCCTCAGCAACCCACTATCCCAACCTCTCAAGAAAAAATGGCAAGACCTCTGCTCTGAGGCCCAAGCAACTCTACGGAATCTGCAAAATGAGTGATGGATTTTGAAAGCCAACGAAATCCAGGCTCATGCAGACAGGAACGACATGCATGGTTTCTATGATGCAGTTAAGACCATCTATGGCCCCAGAAACTGTGCCCTGGCACCCATTAGGTCTGCTGATGGAACAACTCTCATCAAGGATCAGGCTCTGTTAGTGGAGTGGTTGGCCGAGCATTTTAACACTCTGCTCAACCAGCCCACCCCAGTGAACTCAACTGTACTGGCAGAGCTCCCTGAACAGCCTACCTTGCAAGACCTAGACCTCCCACCATCTTTCAAAGAAATCCTACATGCAGTCAAGACCCTGAAAAACAACAAAACCCCTGGACCTGATAATATTCCAGCTGAAATCCTCAAGGAATGAGGCTACCTCTGTACGAGGACACTGTATCTCTATATCCTTGAGGTGTGGAGTCGCGAGTGTGTCCCCCAACAGTGGAAAAACGCCAACATTGTAGCCATTTATAAAAACAAAGGAGACAAATCCATCTGCTCCAACAGTAGGGGTATTTCACTACTGGCCATTGTCGGAAAGGTTCTAGCCAAGATCATTCTCCGCAGACTAACACTGGCAATGGCCAAACGGGTCACACAAGAGTCACAATGCGGCTTCCGAAAGGATAGAGGGACCGTTGACATGATCTTTGTCACACGCCATCTCCAGGAGAAATGCCGAGAACAGCACAAGAATATATATATATAGCATTCATAGACCTCTCAAAGTCATTTGATAAAGTTAACCAGGCCCTGCTGTGGCAAGTCCTGAAGAAATTTGGATGTCCACCCAAGTTTCTCACCATCCTTGGACAGTTTCACTCAGGAATGATGGCCCGAGTGGTAGTGGGGAACCACAGTTTTGAACCCTTTGGTGCACAGACTGGAGTCAGACAAGGCTGTGTGCTAGCCCCAGTCCTGTTGAATATCTTCTTAGTCTCTGTTACAACATTGTTACGAAAGAGGTTGGAGAAGCAGGCTGGAGTTACCATTGACTTCAGGCTCGATGGTAACCTATTCAACATCAGGTGGTTTCAGGCAACCACCAAGTTGACCTCTGAGAACATTATAGAGCTACAGTATGCCGATGATTGTGCCCTGGTAGCTCACACACCAAAAGCCCTACAAAACATTCTGTCGGCAGTTGTAACTGCATACAGGAGAACGGAACTGATCGTCAACACCCAAAAGACAGAGGTAATCTGTCAGTTGACTGCCGGCCTCCCAAGCCACCCAACAACCTTCACAGCAGAAGAGCAACAACTGGTCACTGTTCCTGCCTTCAAATATCTGGGAAGTATGCTATCTGACACCTGTACAATGGACGATGACATTCAGCACCGCCTCAAACAAGCCTCAACATCTTTTGGTCATCATCTTTTGGTCATCTCAACACCAAAGTGTTGTTTACAGAGCAGTGTGCATCTCCACACTACTCTATGGATGTGAGGCATGGACCATCTACAGCCACCATCTCAGAAGCCTGGAGGCCTTCCGTGTGAAATGTCTCCAGATGATCCTCAGCATTACTTGGGAGGACAGAGTGCCACACACAGAGGTGTTGGAGTGGACAGACACCTGCAGCGTGGAATCTACCCTAAATCACCATCAACTCAGGTGGCTTGGGCATGTTATTTGTTGTGGTTACACCGCCCCGAGCTGCCTCCCCGGCACGTTCAAGCCACTCCCCCAGCTCGGACGTGCTGGAAACATCCGAGCGCTCGGCTCGCGCTCTGAGACGAGCGCTGCACTGCACCAGGTGTTTGCCATCATCCATCAGGCACACCTGTGGCAATCAGGCAGCCTTCTACAAGAAGTCTCCCAGAACACCACTCTGGGCTTCGACGTACTGAACCCTGCGGTAAAGCTCTGACAAGCCCTCCAGCGTTCCTTGCATTCTTTTTATTCCCCAGTGTCTTATCTTCGTGTCTCTGTTTCCTCCCAAGACTCTCCCTCCACGACTTCCACGGCTCCCCGCGTCTCCCTCGTCCCCAGCGACCTTCACGTTTTTCCCCAGACCTCTCCTGCAATCTCCCCCCTTGTCCCTCTGCCTGGACCCCTCCTTTCGGACTTGACTTCCAGGATCTCGGACCCGGACTTCCTCGGACAACCCCTCTTGGATCATGGACTGGACTTTCTTGCCAGGTGCACGCACATTATTTCAACACCTCCTGGTCATTTACATACCGCACCACACATAGGCTAAAAACACTCACACATAGTTATACACGCAAACCACGGACACCACACATAGTTTATTCACACATCCCACTAACAGAACGCTTTTCGCACCATACATTCCCCTCCCACAATTAAACCACCTTTTTGGATTTTGAAGTCATCCTGTGTCTGTCTGCCTTGGGTTTCGCCACACGGGTCGGGTTCTGGTGCGTGAGCATACGTAACAGTTATTTACATGCCCAGCGAACGACTCCCACATAAAGTCCTCAATGGCCAACTACGCCTTGGTCAACGCACTGCTGGTGGGAAGAGGAAGCGGTTCAAAAACCAAATGAAGACCATACTGAAAAGATGCCAGATAAACCCCTCTTCTTTGGAAGAACTTACCTCCTGCCGCACCACCTGGCACTCTCACGTCTCAGAGGGAGTGAAGTATATGGAAAACCAGCGCACACAACACCGTGTGGCAAAGCATGTGAAGAGGCATGCTCGCAAAGCTACCCTTGCTCCCTCCAGCATCACTTTTACATGCCCGGTCTTAAACCGCAACTGTGCATCCAGGATCGGACTATTCAGCCACCAAAGGACTCACAAATAGCAGAAGATGGTCATCATCGGACACGCTGGATAACCAGCAAGCAAGCATGTATGAAGGAAGTGTGACGATGGTGAGGTGTGTGGTTGGAAGGACAGATGGGTTCAAGGTGCAGGTGGGATTACATCAAGGATTGGGTCTGAGCCCTTTCTTTTTTGCAATAGTGATGGGCAGTTTGACGTACGAGATCAGGCAGGAGTCTCCATGGACTATGATGTTTGTGGATGACATTGTGATCTGTAGCAAGAGTAAAGTGCAGGTTGAGGAGAGCCTGAAGAGGTGGAGGTATGCACTAGAGAGAAGAAGAATGAAAGTCAGCAGGAGCAAGAAGGAATACATATGCGTGAATGAGAGGGAGGACAGTGCAATGGTCAGGTTGCCTGGAGTAGAGGTGACGAAGATTGATTTTAAATACTTGGGGTCAACTGTACAAAGTAACAGGGAGTGCAGAAGAGAGGCGAAGAAGAGATCGCAGGCAGGGTGGAGTGGGTGGAGAAGAGTGTCAGGAGTGATTTGTGACAGAAGGGTACCAGCAAGAGTTAAAGGGAAGCTTTACAAGATGGTTGTGAGACCAGCTATGTTATACGGTCTGGAGACAGTGGCACTGATGAAAAGACAGGAGGTGCAGCTGGAGGTGGCAGAGTTGAAAATGCTAAGATTTTCACTGGGAGTGATGAAGAAGGACAGGATGAGGAACGAGTCTATTAGAGGGCCAGCTCAGGTTGGATGGTTTGGAGACAAAGCAAGAGAGACAAGATTGAGATGGTTTGGACATGTGTGGAGGAGAGATGCTGGGTATGTTGGGAGAAGGATGCTGAATATGGAGCTGCCAGGGAAGAGGAAAAGAGGAAGGGCAAGGAGGAGGTTTATGGATGTGGGGAGGGCGGACATGCAGGTGACTGGTGTGACAGAGGAAGATGCAGAGGACAGTAAGAGATGGAAACGGGTGATCCGCTGTGGTAACCCCTAATGGGAGCAGCCAAAAGTAGTAGTAGTAGTAGTAGAAGTGTAGTATCGTTTAGTATTGTATGGTGTAGTGTAGCGTAATATAGCACAGTATAGTTTGGGGTAATATAGTATAGTGTGGTTTAGTATGGTATAGTATGTTGTGGTATAGTATGACTGTAGTGTGGTATAGTATGGTCTAGTATAATTTAGTTTAGGAGGGTATACTGTAGTATATTGTAGTATGGTGTCATATAGTATGGTGTAGTGTGCTCCCGAAAGGGAATCAGACCGTTTTACATCCCAGACAAAGTCCTGTGGCGATCAGGAAGTGGTGACGGGGGCAGGACCATGAAGTCTGGCAGCTCCTAGCCACAATCAGACACCCACAACCTGTGTGTCTGATTCAGTCGTTAAGCTCTTGGGCTGAGGCAGAAAGAGCTTTTCGGCAGCTGCACCCATGACTGATCAGCCCTATTTAGGATCCACTCTGCTCACCCCAGTAGGGGAAGGGGCTGGAAAAGGTGCCCTAAACATAGCCTGCCTCGAAAACTCCTGCCTGGGCTACCGCACCCAGAGGGATCACCACTAAGCAGTCAGAAACATAAATGGAAGCAAACTTATATTGAAACCTGGAATGTGTGGACCCTCATGGACAATAAACACAGTGTTCGACCCGAACGGCAAACTGCCATCATTGCCAGGGAGCTAAGGAGATTCCGGATCAATATTGCAGCACTCTCCGAAACCCGACTGACTGATGAAGGGCAGCTGAAGGGAGAAAAAGGTGGATACACTTTCTTCTGGAAAGGAAAACCTACTGATGAGTCAAGGATCCATGGCGTGGGTTTTGCTATTAAGAACAGCCTCATCAACCACCTCTCTGAACTCCCTGTAAGCATCAATGAACACCTAATGTCCATATGCCTGATGCTTTCAGGCAGCCAAAAGACCACTGTTGTTAGTGCCTATGCTTCAACACTTGATGCACAGGATGAAGTGAAGGAGGCCTTCTATGCTGACCTGGACAACATCTTAACCAAAGTCCCCAAGGAGGACAAGCTAATCCTGCTTGGCGATTTCAATGCCAGGGTGGGACGAAACCACAATCTATGGAGAGGCACAATAGGGAAGGAAGGAGTTGGCAACACGAACTCCAACGGCATATTACTGCTATCAAAGTGCTCAGAATACAGCCTGGTCATCAACAACATACTTTTCCGCCAAAAGAATAAACTCAAAACATCCTGGATGCATCCTCGCTCTAAGCTCCGGCACCTATTTGATTACATAGTCATCCACACCAAAGACCACCGTGATGTGTTCAACACCAGGGCGATGACCAGTGTGGATGACTGCTGGACAGACCACTGCCTCATCCGCTCCATCATGTCCATCAGTCTCACGCGGAAAAGAAAGGTGTAAAAAAAAGGCAGTGCCAGCCAAAGCTCAACATCGAACGGCTGGGTGACACTACCTTTCGAGAACAGCTCCAGGCTACTCTCAGCGCTGCTCTGCCCAAGCAATACCCAGAAGACATTGATACACACTGGGACCTGCTTAAGTCTATCACCATGGACTCCTGCAAAAGCACCCTTGGCTACAAAACCCGGAAACATCAAGACTGGTACGATGAGAATGACAACGAAATCCAACAGCTCATTGACATCAAGCGGCAAACCTTCATTGCCTGGCAAAATGACATCAACTGCAAAGCTAAAAGAGTAGCCCATGCCAAAGCAAAGGCAGCTGTTCAATCTCAGGTTAGGCAACTGAAGAACCAGAGGTGGACAAGGAGGCTCTGTGGAGATCCAGCAGTTTACTGGCTGTGGGGATGCCAGAGGTTTCTTCGATGCCACAAGAGCGGTATATGTCCCCAGCCACTGTTGCCTAGCCCCGCTTCACTCCAAAAATGGGCTAATGCTGCTGAAAGATAAGTCAATGACCAACAGATGGAAAGAGCATGATGAGGAGCTACTGAACAGGGACACAACTCCTGAGATGGAGGCCCTTGACCAACTCCCTCAACAACCCATCAACGAGAATATGGGAGCACCACCCAGTCGGAACGAGGTGCAGGATGCCATAAGGAAGATGAAGAACAACAAGGCCGCTGGATCTGACTGCATCCCAGCAGAAATCCTGAAGGATGGTGGGCCAGATCTCCTTAGTCACATCCACGCCCTGCTCCTCAAAATATGGGAAAAGGAAGAAATCCCTGCATAACTTAGGGATGCCCTCATTGTCTCCATCTTTAAGAAGGAGACAAGGCAGACTGCAGAAATTACCATGGCATTTCCCTCCTATCCACCACTGGTAAAACTCTCGCCTGGGTTTTGGCTAATAGACTCCTCCCCCTGTCAGAAAACATTCTCCCTGTGTCTGAGTGGATTTCACCCAAATACAGGTACCATGGACATGATTTTCATTGCTCGCCAACTACAAGAAAAATGCCGGGAACAAAATCAACCACTATACATGGCCTTCATAGACCTCACCCAAGCCTTTGACTCTGTGAACCGTCAGGCTCTCTCTGGCTGGTTCTGGCAAAAATTGGCTACCTGGACAAATACATCCGGATACTGAGACTTCTGCATGACGATATGTCAGCCACAGTACTCACTGGCAGTGGAGATGAAACGGAACCCTTCAGGGTTCACACTGGAGTCAAGCAAGGCTAAAAGCAGATTCAGGGCTAAAAGCAGAACCACCACCATATCCATCATAAAGCTGCAGTATGCTGATGACAATGCCCTCATGGCCCATTCAGAAGAGGACCTACAGTGCATTCTGGATGCTTTTGTCAAGGCATACAAGCAGCTTGGTCTGGCCCTTAACATAAAAAAGACCCAGATCCTCTACCAGCCACCACCCAACACAAATAACCCTACTCCACCCCCAACTATCTCTGTTGACAAAGCCAGACTGCAAAATGTGGACCACTTTACGTATCTTGGAAGCCTCCTATCCTCCAAAGCTAACACTGATGAGGAAATACACCACTACCTCAGTTGTGCCAGTGGGGTAATCTCAAGACTGAGAAAAATTGTCTTTGAACACTGCGATCTCCAGGCCAGGACGAAAATTCTGGTCTACAGAATGGCAGTGTTGCCCACCCTACTGTATGGATCAGAATCCTGGACCACATACAGCAGGCACCTAAAGGCACTAGAGGCACATCATCAGAGGTGCCGCTGAAAAATCCTCAAGATCACCTGGGAAGATAGATGCACCAACACCAGCGTCCTGGAGGAGGCTAGCATTCCCGCTATCACTGCCACCATCGCCCAATACCAGCTCAGATGTACTGGCCATGTCATCCGTATGCCTGACTCTCGCCTTCCAAAACAAGTCCTATACTCCCAGCTTCTCACAGGACAACGTGCCCCAGGAGGTCAAAAGAAAAGATATAAGGATAACATCCAAGCAAACATCAAAAAATGTCACATAGACGCCTAGAGACCTGGGAGGACACAGCAACCAACAGCACCGCCTGGAGAAAACTTGTCCGGGAAGGAGCTGCACTATATAATGACGATCTCTGCCGTGCTGCAGAAGACAAGCGCAGACTCAGAAAGGAGGGAGTTTCCACCAAAAAGCCCCAAACCAATCCCACGACTACCACCGCCCACCCCTGCCCACACTGCACCAAAATATGTGGTTCCAGGATCGGCCTCTTCGCCCACCTGAAGACCCACATGGATCAAGAAGGAGGACAGTCATACTCAACCCTGAGTGACCACCGATGATGATGATGAGTGTAGTGTAGTGTAGTATAGTATAGTTTAGTTTAGTATACTGTAGTGTAGTATAGTATGACAGTGCAGTATAGTATTAGTATAGTATGGTGTAGTATGGTGGGGTGTTGTTTAGTATAGTATACTGTGGTGTAGTATATTATGACAGTGTAGTGTGGAATAGTATGGTTTAGTATAGCATACTGTAGTGTAATATAGTATGACAGTGTAGTATAGTAGAGAAGCGTAGTGTAGTGTACTATACTGTTGTGTTGATGAGTGTAGCATAGTGTCATGATGTAGCGTAGTTACATAGTCAGTGTAACATCCATGTTCATGAGAATTTATTTACAGTCAATAATAATTTTCAGCCTACCTTATCTGTTCCATGCAGACCAGACTGGCTTTCATCACAGCCTGGCTGTTGTCTTGTCTTCCCTTCAGAAACTCTTCCAAACTGTTCTTATATCTGAAAAAACACATTCAATCAAGTCAAGTGCCGTTTATTTACTGTAAGACAGTTAGTCTCAGGGGCTTTTACATTCACATTACATTCTTCAACACAAGTATATATATATAAATATATACACTACCGTTCAAAAGTTTGGGATCACCCAAACAATTTTGTGTTTTCCATGAAAAGTCACACTTATTCACCACCATATGTTGTGAAATGAATAGAAAATAGAGTCAAGACATTGACAAGGTTAGAAATAATGATTTGTATTTGAAATAAGATTTTTTTTACATCAAACTTTGCTTTCGTCAAAGAATCCTCCATTTGCAGCAATTACAGCATTGCAGACCTTTGGCATTCTAGCTGTTAATTTGTTGAGGTAATCTGGAGAAATTGCACCCCACGCTTCCAGAAGCAGCTCCCACAAGTTGGATTGGTTGGATGGGCACTTCTTTGAGCAGATTGAGTTTCTGGAGCATCACATTTGTGGGGTCAATTAAACGCTCAAAATGGCCAGAAAAAGAGAACTTTCATCTGAAACTCGACAGTCTATTCTTGTTCTTAGAAATGAAGGCTATTCCATGCGAGAAATTGCTAAGAAATTGAAGATTTCCTACACCGGTGTGTACTACTCCCTTCAGAGGACAGCACAAACAGGCTCTAACAGGTACTATTTAATGAAGATGCCAGTTGGGGACCTGTGAGGCGTCTGTTTCTCAAACTAGAGACTCTAATGTACTTATCTTCTTGCTCAGTTGTGCAACGCGGCCTCCCACTTCTTTTTCTACTCTGGTTAGAGCCTGTTTGTGCTGTCCTCTGAAGGGAGTAGTACACACCGGTGTAGGAAATCTTCAATTTCTTAGCAATTTCTCGCATGGAATAGCCTTCATTTCTAAGAACAAGAATAGACTGTCGAGTTTCAGATGAAAGTTCTCTTTTTCTGGCCATTTTGAGCGTTTAATTGACCCCACAAATGTGATGCTCCAGAAACTCAATCTGCTCAAAGAAGTGCCCATCCAACCAATCCAACTTGTGGGAGCTGCTTCTGGAAGCGTGGGGTGCAATTTCTCCAGATTACCTCAACAAATTAACAGCTAGAATGCCAAAGGTCTGCAATGCTGTAATTGCTGCAAATGGAGGATTCTTTGACGAAAGCAAAGTTTGATGTAAAAAAAATCCTATTTCAAATACAAATCATTATTTCTAACCTTGTCAATGTCTTGACTCTATTTTCTATTCATTTCACAACATATGGTGGTGAATAAGTGTGACTTTTCATGGAAAACACAAAATTGTTTGGGTGATCCCAAACTTTTGAACGGTAGTGTATATATATAATCCAGTTAGTCAAGTAAATTCTCTATGAGACAGTACAAGCCTGTTTCATGCTTGTACTGCATGCAACAGGCTTGTACTGTCTCATAAAGAATTTATTTGACTAACTGGATTTTGCTCCTTATTTGTTGAGCACTCTCCTTACCGTTGAGTGTTTATTTTAACAAAGTTATTTGTGTGTGTGTGTGTGTGTGTGTATATATATATATATATATACACACACACACACACACACACACAGGGCGTGTGTGACGCGTCAGTGCAGTAGTACTGGGGCAGTAGTGCTTGTAGTTAGTGCATGCTGCACGCTGCTTCTGATTGCTTCTTTCTGTTTTCAACTACTGCCGCCAGCTAGCCCTCTTGTAGGGGGTGAAAAGAGGAGCCGAGTGCATAAGTCTCCTCCTGCCGGTACATAGCCTCTCCATCGCCAAGACTTCTGCAGTGCCTCCTCGTGGCCACACATGGTAACTGGGTACTTTGCGGTCCCAGGCCAAACTGCAGGGGATCTTGGAGCAGCAGTGGGCCCCAGAGAGAAGGCGCACAGGCCCACCGGTGTGTGGACACGCCCTGGCGTCTCTCAACCACTGCCCCAGCTATGGGTTAATAGCAAATAAGTCCTCAACGGCGGAGTGGGCGGAAGATGGTGGCTGTGAGGAGCGCCACAACGGCCGCAAAGGCGGAAGAAGGCTGCAGCAAAAAAGGGCCCCCAGTTGTCTTGGTCTCTATGCCACTGGATCCTGGCCTTTCTATGCCAAGGACTGTGTGCAGGCTGCCTGTGCACCAGCCTCCCCACATTAAAAGATTCCACGCACAGGCGTCTGCGGCTCCAGGATTGGCCTCTTCGCCCACCTGAAGACCCACAAGGACCAAGAAGGAGGACAGTCATACTCGACCCCGAGTGACCGCTGATGATGGTATATACACACACACACACACACACACACACACACACACACACACACACACACACACACACACACACACACACACACACACACACACACACACACACACAAACAGATATAATAACGCACAGCACCCCTTATCCTTGTATCCTTTATTCAGACAAGGAACAAGTTTGCAGAAAGAGAAAAACTTGGGAGGAAGTTCAGGAGTAGAATTAGGGGAGGACGGATGGATGTGGACAGAAGAGAACATTTACAATAAGCACTTAATGAAGACACAGTGATGGTGAACAGTGTGAAATACATTAACTGACACGTCCGCACAGCTAAACCAGTAACATGCCAGTTCCTCTCAATGTAATACTACATGTCTGAAACACATAAAAATACAAGATTAAAAAAAAATCTATTATAGCGGAGTGTAAGGCTCCACAGCATAGGGTATATAACGTAAGTATAGTATATCATGAGTACAATTGTATTCTATAGTAGTTTAGTGTATAGTATGGGAGCGGCGAGTCCATTGTAATCATAACAATTTTTAAAAACACCCTTTGAATTTTACATCTTTCTGTTCAACATACACTTAAACCTAACATGTACATGTTATACTGACTAGTCTCCATAGTAAACCTAACATTACATGTCTCCTCCCATACATGTGGAGGCACCAGCCGCTTCTTTTCACCTGACAGGTGTAATATCCTAGACATAGCCTAGGATATAATTGGCTGACACGACGCCTCATTTGCATACGTCAGGGTTATATGAGGATGCTTGCTGCATGATTGAAACACACAAGATGGACGCTGCAATAAAGAGTAGTCAGACGTGATATCGTCTCCTGTCAATTTCCTATATGACCACTGTCAGAGTGACTATGACTATAGTGACACCACAAAGTATTACATGGTGTCAGAACAGCGGACTCATTGTCTACCATTCGAAATGGATTCCTTGGGTGTTCCAATACTGAGATTGGATTGGGACCCGACCAATTTACCGGAGTCATGGAGAAGGTTCAAGTAACATGTGCAGCTAATGTTCACTGGACCGTTGAAGGCAAAGAGCAAGGAAGATAAGTGCAGCTATCTTCTTCTGTGGGTCGGAGACAAAGGACGGGATATTTTCAATACGTGGACACTGACACCGGACCAAGCAAAGGTACTGCAAACGTACTATGATAAATTCGAGGAGTATGTTATCCCGAAAGCTAACCCAATCTTTGCTAGATATACATTTCAAGAGAGAAGGCAAGGTGCTAGCGAATCATTTGAACAATTCGTGACAGACTTGAAACTGCTAGACAAAGACTGCGGCTATGCTAACGCAGACGAAATGGTTAGGGACCGTATTGTTTTCACAACCAACTCACCTACAGTCCGAGAGAAACTGCTTAGCCATGGAGCTACACTACACTTAGCAACCAACTCGCCTAGAGTCCGAGAGAAACTGCTTAGCCATGGAGCTATGCTACACTTAGCAACCAACTCGCCTAGAGTCCGAGAGAAACTGCTTAGCCATGGAGCTGCACTAGACTTAGCAACCAACTCGCCTAGAGTCCGAGAGAAACTGCTTAGCCATGGAGCTATGCTACACTTAGCAACCAACTCGCCTAAAGTCCGAGAGAAACTGCTTAGCCATGGAGCTGCACTAGACTTAGCAACCAACTCGCCTAAGTCCGAGAGAAACTGCTTAGCCATGGAGCTACACTACACTTAGCAGCAGCAGTATGGTTTCATGCCACGAAAGAGCACCACAGATGCAATGTCTGCTTTGAGAATGTTGATGGAGAAGTATAGAGAAGGCCAGAAAGAGTTGCATTGTGTCTTTGTAGATTTAGAGAAAGCATACGACAGGGTGCCGAGAGAGGAGGTGTGGTATTGTATGAGGAAGTCGGGAGTTGCAGAGAAGTATGCATGAGTGGTGCAGGATATGTATGAGGGAAGTGTGACAATGGTGAAGTGTGCGGTTGGAATGACAGATGGGTTCAAGGTGGAGGTGGGATTACATCAAGGATCGGCTCTGAGCCCTTTCTTGGTTGCAATGGTGATGGACAGGTTGACGGACAAGATCAGGCAGGAGTCTCCATGGATTATGATGTTTGCGGATAACATTTTGATCTGTAGCAAGAGGGTGCAGGTGCAGGTAGGGTGCAGGTTGAGGAGAGCCTGGAGAGGTGGATGTATGCACTGGAGAGAAGAGGAATGAAAGTCAGTAGGAGCAAGATGGAATACCTATGCGTGAATGAGAGGGAGGACAGTGCAATGGTCAGGATGCAAGGAGTGAAGGTGACGAAGGCATATGAGTTTAAATACTTGGGGTCAACTGTCGAAAGTAACGGGGTGTGCAGGAGAGAGTGCAGGCAGGGTGGAGTGGGTGGAGAAGAGTGTCAGGAGTGATTTGCGACAGAAGGGTACCAGCAAGCGTTAAAGGGAAGGTTTACAGGATGGTTGTCAGACCAGCTATGTTATATGGTTTGGAGACAGTGGCACTGATGACAAGACAGGAGGCGGAGCTGGAGGTGGCAGAGTTGAAAATGCTAAGATTTTCACTGGGAGTGACGAAGCAGGACAGGATTAGGGATGATTATATTTGAGGGACCGCTCAAGTTGGACGATTTGGAGACAAAGCAAGAGAGACAAGATTGAGATGGCTTGGACATGTGTGGAGGAGAGATGCTGGGTATATTGGGAGAAGGATGCTGAATATGGAGCTGCCAGGAAAGAGGAAAAGAGGAAGGCCAAAGAGGAGGTTTATGGACACGGTGAGGGAGGACATGCAGGTGGCTGGTGTGACAGAGGAAGACGCAGAAGACAGTAAGAAATGGAAACGGATGATCCGCTGTGGCAACCCCTAACGGGAGCAGCCGAAATTAGTAGTAATAGACCATCCACCAAAAAATTGACTTCTATGGCCTCCACCATTTCTGAAAACATCAGCAAGCACGTCAACACCCAATGACTCGGAGCTTTTGGAAAATGTCCACTTCCGATGTGGTGGATACCACAAGAGGGGGGCGTCCGTATCCTGATGGTCTGCCTACAGACTCTTATCGTGAACACGGTAAACACGATCCCATTTGAAGGCACTGACTGATACTTCATACTGTAACATGCATGGATAAATAGACTCGCTAGCCCTTGGCTAACGGGTCGGACCTTTCAGTCGACTGGTTAACGTAGTCACCTGTGGTGCGGGAGACTCGGGTTCGCGTCCCGGCTGCGGCAGTTCCCGGGCTGCCCCCCCCCCTTTGAATTCGCTACAATACCTAGTATTTACAAGATGGCGTCTCGGTGGGGAGTGAGCGAGGAAATTGTGACCGCTAACAATATGGATTTTTTCGCCACAGATACACAAGACGAGGTAATTAACAACTTCTATAAAACACTGGCTAATGCAGTGTTGAGCTGTTATTTGTTTCGCCATGTGTTTTAAACGACACAGGCCGCAGAGTTTGTGTATGTGCCAAGCTGCCCAGCCAAAAGAAAAAGCGGCCCGTGGATACGGCCGCAGTGTAGACAGTAAATTTGGGAGAAATAGCCAGTCGTATTGTTCAGATTAATACTCGTCCCACATCTTTTGTTACTAGGAAATCAAGCATGATACAGTTGTAAGTCACAGGATGTTAAATATCATGTCAGGCCAGCGGTAAGGCTGATGGTGCTGGTTGACAACACTGCTGCAGCAGTGGCTCACTAGTCAGCGTCATCCATTCGTCAGTCTGTTTGGCTTGTTGAGTGACAATTGATTTTTATGCACATGGTTAGCCGGGCATGCGCTGAAATGGTTAAATCTATTGGAACAATTACCATGGAGACCCATTCGGTCATGTTGATGTGCCAAGCCTGTGTGTGTTCAAAGGCTCTAATTCATTCCTGCGTGGTAACAATGGAAATGGTCATGGTAGGTGCAGTAAAATAAAAAATTTTTTAAATAAATTTATTTCTGATTCTTTCCCATTTTTCTCCCAATTTAGTGGCCAATCGCTCCCTATTTTAATTCAAACACTCATCCTCGTACAGCATGCGTTCGTCAACTGCATCTCTCCGGCCAGCAGTCTCGAAGGAGACGCCTTGTCACGGAAGTGACGAGGCGAATCCAGGCTGAACCACTGCTTTTCCCCACACAACCAGAGACGCATTCATGTGACGAACACAAGCCGACTCCGCCGCCCTCCCGGAGACAGCACTGCCGATTATTGCTGCTTCATCGAGTCCGGCCATAGTCGGATCTGACGAGACCGGGGCGCGAACCCCGGTCCCCAGTGGGCAACTGCATCGACACAAAGCCGATGCTTAGACCGCCACACCCCCACGGACAGGAAAATAACTTTGTAGTTTCTGGTGACCATTCCACTGCTATGGACAATCCATTATCTGCACACCGACTAAGGTCTGTCACTGGGTCTGCTTAATGTCAGTAGTCTCAAACGGCCCACGTCAAATCTTTTACACGTGTGAATAAGTTAATCGTTGTAAATCACATTTCGGTGGCCTTATGCATACGAAATAGGTTGTGACTGTGCAGAAAACGGCTTGTGTTCGGTTGTAACAGGTGTCTGACATTCAGATCTGACCAGAGATGTAAAGCGCTTTGAGTGGCTGCTGCAGCTGGAAAAGCACTAAATAAAATGAAACTTGATTGATTGATTGATTGACAGTGAGGAGTTTCACCAGGGGGACGTAGCACATGGGAGGATCATGCTATTCCCCCCAGTTCCCCCTACCCCTCGAACAGACACCCCGACCGACCAGAGGAGGCGCTAGTGCAGCGACAATGACACATACCCACACCCAGCGTCCCACCTGCGAACCGGGATCCCCGTGTTGGTAGGCAACAGAATAGACCGCCACGCTACTTCGACGCCGCCATGTTCTGGCATGTAACCATCCTGTTGTACAGGAGCATGTAACCATCCTATTGTATAGGAGCATGTAACCATCCTGTTGTATAGCAGCATGTAACCATCCTATTGTATAGGAGCATGTAACCATCCTGTTGTACAGGAGCATGTAACCATCCTATTGTATAACAGCATGTAACCATCCCATTGTATAGCAGCATGTAACCATCCTGTTGTACATGAGCATGTAACCATCCTATTGTATAACAGCATATAACCATCCCATTGTATAGCAGCATGTAACCAATTTGAATTTTTAACCATAAGAATGAGAAGTTTTTTGCAAAGGACATGAGGTTCCTCACAAGTGCAGAAAAACAAACGCTTGTGTGTGCATGTGTATGTGCGTGTAAATGTGTGGTTGAGGCTCCCTACCTGTATAGGAAGGGTACCAGCTGACCTCTGACCCTCTGGGTTTTCCTCTCGTCACTCAGGACAGATGAAGCCTCCATCAGAACACCCTCTACAGCCTGATACAGAACAACTCACTAACACACCACTGAATCAGCCCAAAGAAGATGATGTCATCTTACAATGACTCTCCACGGCCCTCCTGCCTACCTGTATGACATCTATGGCCAGCGGGCTGAAGTAATAGTGATCCAAGACATCAGGCTGTCTCCCGCTCAGCCACATCTCCTCCTCTTTACTGAGAGCCTTGAGAAACCAGTGACTCACTTTCTCCTGGTGGGAAAAGAAGAAAGAACTTTGTCATTGTAAGCAAGCACACAACGAAATTCAGCCTCTGCATTTGACTCATCCTATGGTATAGGAGCAGTGGGCAGCCGTCGTGCAGCGCTCGGGGACCAACTCCAGGTCTTTTTGCTACTGCCTTGGTCAGTGGCACAGACAGGAGTATTAACCCTAACACAAATTTCTTTGATGGTGGGAGGAAACTGGAGCACCGGGGAGACCATGCAAACTCCACACAGACAGGACCTGGGATGGCCTGTGGCTCCTGCTGTGAGGCGACAGTGCTGACCAGTGGGCCAACGTGTTGCCCTGAAGACAGTCTGAACTGGTATATCTCATCAGCAGTACGATCAAGAGGCTTCAAACCATTTAAGATCCAGTCCAACAACTTTAATACATTCAGACAAATTTGATTGTGTATTGTTCATGTTAGGAGTCATTTCTTCATCTTCACAATATCATTTGATTTGTTTTAACTGAATTAACACCCCCTCGCTGAACACAGACAATTCTCAGCAGGTTGACTTCACAAGACTCTATTGATAGCAAGCTAGCTCGCTAACTAGCATGATGTTGCGAGGAGCTACACTAGTTGCGAGGCAACTATTACTGCACTATGTACATTTACGTATTTATATTTATATATTTATACACAACTACATTCACCATTCAGCTGCACTTTTGTCTTTTTTATTTTAATTTTTCTCATTATTACTTTTATTGCCAACCCCTGTAAATACTGTACACGTTGGACTGTTAAATGTTGAATTTTGACTTTTGTTAATTTTAAGTGAAAAAAAAAATCCTAACCTGTAAATACTGTTGAATTTTAGATTCACGTGTTAGATTTGTAGGATAGCCTGGTGCCCAGCTACTGGGGGTGCAGAAGCCTGTGAATTCTTATTGCGAATCCCAAGCCCGGATATATGGGGAGGGTTGTGTCGGGAAGGGCATCCGGCATAAAATCTTTGCCAAATCAAATATGTGAGTCATAAATCAGATTTCCATACTGGATCGAGGCCCGGGTTACCAACGACCGCCACCAGTACTGTTGGCCGGCAGGGTGTTGGTGGAAACTATGCTACTGTTGGGCGAAGGAGAAGGAAGACTGTTGTGTGGAGTTCAGGCAGGAGTTAAGACAGGCGCTGGGTGGTAGTGAAGAGTTGCCAGATGGTTGGGAAACCACTGCAGAAATAGTGAGGGAGACAGCTAGGAAGGTACTTGGTGTGTCATCAGGACAGAGGAAGGAAGACAAGGAGACTTGGTGGTGGAATGAGGAAGTACAGCAAAGTATACAGAGCAAGAGGTTGGCAAAGAAGAAGTGGGATAGTCAGAGAGATGAAGAAAGTAGACAGGAGTACAAGGAGACGCAGCGTGAAAGCGAAGAGAGAGGTGGCAAAGGAAAAGGTGTATGTTGAGTTGTATGAGAGGTTAAACACTAAGGAAGGAGAAAAGGACTTGTACTGACTGGCTAGACAGAGGGACCGAGCTGCAAAGGATGTGCAGCAGCTTCGTGTGATGAAAGATGGAGATGGAAATGTGCTGACAAGCGATTAGAGTGTGCTGAGAAGGTGGAAGGAATACTTTGGGGGGCTGATGAATGAAGAAAATAAGAGGGCAGGTTTGATGATGTGGGGATAGTGAATTAGGAAGTTCAGCGGATTAGCAAGGAGGAGGTGAGGGCAGCTATGAAGAGGATGAAGAGTGGCAAGGCAGTTGGTCCTGATGACATACCTGTGGAGGCATGGAGGTGTTTAGGAGAGATGGCAGTGGGGTTTCTAACTAGATTGTTTAACACAATCTTGGAAAGTGAGAGGATGCCTGAGGAGTGGAGAAGAAGCATACCGGTACCGATTTTCAAGAACAAGGGTGATGTGCAGAACTGTAACAACTACAGAGGTATAAAGTTGATCAGCCACAGCATGAAGATATGGGAAAGAGTAATAGAAGCTAGGTTAAGAGGAGAGGTGACGATCAGCGAGCAGCAGCAGTATGGTTGCATGCCAGGAAAGAGCACCACAGATGTGATGTTTGCTTTTAAACAATTTAAACTTCAGAGAGACATGGTGGAACGTCAATAGCAAAGTTGAAAAAATGAAAATATTACCTGAAAAACAAAACGGAAAACACATATTGCTAATCTAACAAACGTAACAAGGCTTATAAAACGTGACATGTAAAAAGAAAGAACGGAAAGTTGAGAAGGAAATGACGCAAACAACACGCGTCATAAATAGTGACATGACGCGCATGACGACGCCCAAATTACGCACGGTCACATTGACCGCTCATGGTCGTTTTAGGTAGATCTTATCATAACTTTCTTTTTGTGCAATTGATCTAAAACTCATTTTAATGTAAATATGTGCAATTTTAGGAGCATTCGTGGAGCAGCAGGTCTGTATCTTTTTTCCACAAAGTTTTTAAACTTTGAAAAGCCAAAACGGTCAAAATGACCGCCTTGGTGGTTCTAGTGGTTTTTAAAGCTTAAAGTTTTAAAGTAAAGCAATTGTGTTACGCAACAAGAAAAGATGGCACAACATTTTGGTAGAGCTGTTGCACTTGCATAACGTTTGAATCCGTGCCTTGATAATGCCAAACTGTTGTGCCTAATTCTTAAAGTAAAAGAAAACTAGAGAACTGTTTTGTCTCGTGCTCACCAAGGCGTCCTCCTATGTATCGTACTGAATCAAATCGTGAGCCCTGAATTGTGAGACGTATCGAACCGTGAGCTTTGTGAACCGTCCCACCTCTACGGAATACATGTGTGTGAATGAGAGGGAGGACAGTGGAATGGTCAGGGTGCAAAGAGTAGAGGTGACGAAGGCGTATGAGTTTAAATACTTGGGGTTGACTGTTCAATGTAACAGGGAGTGAAGAAGAGAGTGTAGGCAGGGTGGAGTGGGTGGAGAAGTGTGTCAGGAGTGATGTGTGACAGAAGGCTACCAGCAAGAGTTAAAGGGAAGGTTTACAAGATGGTTGTGAGACCAGCTATGTTGTATGGTTTGGAGACAGCGGCACTGATGAAAAGACAGGAGGTGGAGTTGTAGGTGGTAAAGTTGAAGATGCTAAGATTTTCATTGGGAGTGATGAAGAAGGACAGGATTAGGAACGAGTATATTAGAGGGACAGCTCAGGTTGGACGGGTTGGAGACAAAGCAAGAGAGACAAGATAGAGATGGTTTGGACATGTGTGGAGGGGAGATGCTGGGTTTATTGGGAGAAGGATGCTGAATATGGAGCTTCCAGGGAAGAGGAGAAGAGGAAGGCCAAAGAGGAGGTTTATGGATGTGGTGAGGGAGGACATGCAGGTGGCTGGTGTGACAGAGGAAGATGCAGAAGACAGGAAGAAATGGAAACGAATGACCCGCTGTGGCGACCCCAACAGAAGCAGCTGAAAGTAGTAGTAGTAGTAGTAGAAGTTCCCAGTTGATTAACTTTGGCTCCAGACTTCATTTCACATTTAACATTTCCCTGAGATGAGTCTGACCAGTCATGCAGTTATCATACTAGACAGCCTCACCTCCATGTGTTTCAGGTACTGCTCCTCCAGCAGTTGGAGATCCCTCTGGAGGAGCAGAGCTCCCACCTTCTCTGTCTGGATGCTCCCTTTCAGTTCTTCATGATTTAATATGTCACTTTATGAAACAACAGCAAACACAAAAGAAAACACTTAAAATATAGAAAGTTTAGAAAATGACTTTAAGCAAATGATCTGAGAGAGGAACGGGTTAAACGCACCGACCTTTGAGCTGGCACTCACTTTGGAAAGCAGTCGTTCACCCAGAACAGCAGGTAGCAGCCATCCTCCACATCTGGGCCAGTACCGGTCAGCTCTGTCAGATGGGTGGAGAAAGCCTGTCGGTAAAATCCAGCGTAGAGGCTGACGATGTCGAACTCTGGAGGGTAGCGGCCCTTCACCTCCCGGACCACAAACAGGAGGTCATTTTTCAGATGCCTCCCCATGCGACAAACCTTCCTCCTGAGAGCTGACGGGAGGTTTTCCACACTCAGGTTTGGGTTGGAGGCGGCAGCCTGGAGCCGGGACTCCACCATGGTGCGCAACAGGGCATTGTGTGTCTGCAGGCATCTCTGAGGACGCCACACAGGAACCAGGTCTTCATCATGGCCCTGCCACCGCCGGTCCTGCTCCTCCAGCTGCTGGATGGAAGCCACTGCACTTTGGAGGACTTGAAGTGTGTCCTCAGGGGAGGAGGTGTTGAAGGTGTCATGGACAGCGACCCACACCTGCAGGAGCAAAGCCTCAAAGTCCTTCTGCAGTTTGTCCTTCTCTTCCTCACGGGGCATTGGTCGTGCTGCTGCTCCTTGTGCCACCTGAAAGAAGAGCTGCTCCTCCCTGCATATGAGCTCCTTGCTGGCCTCCAACAGGAGCTTCTGCTTTAGCTTCTCCTCAAATTCCAATGGCAGCTCTACTGCTTAACCAAAACATGACCAAAGAAATATTTGACACTTGGCTTGCTAAAGTCAAATTTCATAGAAACAGAAACACCAGAGCAGCACAACCGACTCCTCAGTTCAAATACTCCTCAGTTCAAATGCTGAGACATAAGATAAGTTGCAACAAGACGAGACGAGGCAATGTGATGGAACATTGTTTTGAATCCCTGACCTTCATGGTTTGTTGATTAGGAATCAGACAAGAAAAACTGTTAATCATTGTAGAACGTTTAAAGAATGAAATAGGTTATATTTGTTTCAAAGATCAAATTCAGGTTGAGTTATTATGTGTTTAAAAACAATGAAATCTACAATAAATACCCCCAACACACACACACACAAACACACACACACACACACACACACACACACACACACACACACACACACACACACACACACACACACACACACACACACACACACACACGTAAATATCACCGTAGTAATACAGAGACAGACAGACGAACAGATAGAATAACCTTTGTCATGGTACATACATACAACAAAATGTACACTCTGCATATAACCATCCTATTTTACTGGAGCTGTGGGCAGCTGCAGCTCCTGGGGACCAACTCCAGTTCTTCTTTCCATTGCCTTGCTCAGGGGCAATGGAAAGAAGAGACACCAGACCCAACAATGCAGACAAGCTGAAGGCCGCTATCAAAGCAACCTGGGCTTCCATAACACCTCAGCAGTGCCACAGGCTGATTGCCTCCCTGCCACGCCGCATTGATGCAGTAATTTTGTGCAAAAAGAGCCCTGACCAAGTATTGAGTGCATAAATGAACATACTTTTCAGAAGGTCGACATTTCTGTGTTACAAATCCTTTTTTTTGATTGGTCTTTTGTAATATTTTAATATTTTGAGATACTGGATTTTTGATTTTCATGAGCTGTAAGCCGTAATCATCACGATTAAAACAAAAAAGACCTGACATATTTCACTTTGTGTAATGAATCTAGAATTTATTTTTTTCGGATGATCTGCTGTGGCGACCCCTAACGGGAGCAGCCAAAAGTAGTAGTAGTAGTAGTAGTAATGAATCTAGAATATATGAAAGTTTCACTTTTTGAACTAAATTACGGACAATAATGAACTTTTCCACAATATTCTAATTTTTGAGATGCACTGTATATATATATATATATATATATATATATATACATATACATATACATATATACATATACATATACATATACAGGTGCATCCGGAAAGTATTCACACCCCTTCACTTTCCCCACATTTTGTTATGTTACAGCCTTATTCCAAAATGAATTAAATTCCTTTTTTTCTCATCAATCTACACACAATACCCCATAATGACAAAGAGAAAAAGGTTTTGTAGAAAATTTTGCAAATTTATTCAAAATAAAAACTGAAATATTGCATGTACATAAGTATTCACACCCTTTGCTATGACACTCAAAATTGAGCTCAGGTTCATCCTGTTTCCACTGATCATCCATAAGATGTTTCTACATCTTGATTGGAGTCCACCTCTAGTAAATTCAATTGACTGGACATGATTTGGAAAGGCCCACACCTGTCTATATAAGGTCCCACTGTTGACAGTGCATGTCAGAGCAGAAACCAAGCCATGAAGTCAAAGGAATTGTCTGTGGACCTCCGAGACAGGATTGCATCGAGGCACAGATCTGGGGAAGGGTACAAAAAAATTGCTACAGCTTTGAAGGTCCCGAAGAGCACAGTGGTCTCCATCATTTGTAAATGGAAGAAGTTTGGATCCACCAGGACTCTTCCTAGAGCTGGCCGCCCAGCCAAACTGAGCAATAGGGGGAGAAGGGCCTTGGTCAGGGAGGTGACCAAGAACCCGATGGTCACTCTGACAGAGCTCCAGCGTTCCTCTGTGGAGATGGGAGAACCTTCCAGAAGGACAACCATCTCTGCAGCACTCCACCAATCAGGCCTTTATGGTAGAGTGGCCAGATGGAAGCCTCTGCTCAGTAAAAGGCACATGACAGCCCGCTTGGAGTTTGCCAGAAAGCACCTAAAGGACTCTCAGACCATGAGAAACAAGATTCTCTGGTCTGATAAAACCAAGATTGAACTCTTTGGCCTGAATGCCAAACGTCACGTCTGGAGGAAACCAGGTACCTCTCATCACTTTGTTAATTCCATCCCTACAGTGAAGCCTGGTGGTGGCAGCATCATGCTGTGGGGATGTTCTTCAGTGGCAGGAACTGGGAGACTAGTCAGGATCGAGGGAAAGGTGAATGGAGCAAAGTACAGAGACATCCTTGATGAAAACCTGCTCCAGAGCGCTCAGGACCTCAGACTGGGGCGAAGGTTTACCTTTCAACATGACAAGGACCCTAAGCACACAGCCAAGACAACGAAGGAGTGGCTTCGGAACAAGTCTGTGAATATCCTTGAGTGGTCCAGCCAGAGCCCAGACTTGAACCCCATTGAACATCTCTGGAAAGACCTGAAAATAGCTGTGCAACGATGCTCCCCATCTAACCTTACAGAGCTCGAGAGGATCTGCAGAGAAGAATGGGAGAAATACTCCAAATATAGGTGTGCCAAGCTTGTAGCTTCGTACCCAAGAAGTCTTGAGGCTGTAATCGCTGCCAAGGGTGCCTCAACCAAGTACTGAGTAAAGGGTGTGAATACTTATGTACATGCAATATTTCAGTTTTTTATTTTTAATAAATTTGCAAAAATTTCTAAAAAACCTTTTTCACTTTGTCATTATGGGGTATTGTATGTAGATTGATGAGAAAAAAAGGAATTTAATCCATTTTGGAATAAGGCTGTAACATAACAAAATGTAGGGAAAGTGAAGGGGTGTGAATACTTTCCGGATGCACTGTATGTAGCCCTTGGTTCTGCAGGCCGGCTCCCTAGCCCTGTATTTTTTGCCTCTTCCCTGTCTCCCTCTGCGTTGTGTTATTTGATTGGTGTGGTTGGAGTCAGGAGAAAACGGACAGGAGTCGGCGTTCTTTGGTCCGAGCAGTGCAGAATTTATTCTCTTGGCTGTCTTTCATCACGTTTAACATATCAAAAATGTTGTCACTAATTTCAACTTATTTTTAAATTAACAGTAGGCCTGGTGCCACACAGAACGAGCGGCTAGCTAGCATTTGCGGGTTGGCTCTCAGTAGTTCGCTAGGCACATGGGCATCAAAAGTCATAAAACAAAACCATTTTCACAAACTAACCTAAAACATAAAACGATATCTCTGGCACACATATTTACATATAAAACTGCATGGATGACCATTTAAACATAGGGTTGCAGATGGATTTAACAGAACACCCCGTTTCAACACGTTACCTTTAACATATCAAAAACGTTGTGCCCTAAAATGGCCACCACGACCAACGACGGCAGCCCAAACAGCTTTTCAACCAGGCATATCAACAAACTGAGCGCCCCCCAGTGGCTACTCCCAGACTACCTTGTAAATTGAACCAGGAATGAGACATCTCAAAAACAAAACATTACAGCATAAATGATGTCACATTCACCATCTTATAGATAGATAGATAGATAGATAGATAGATAGATAGATAGATAGATAGATAGATAGATAGATAGATAGATAGATAGATAGATAGATAGATAGATAGATAGATAGTTATCCACATGGGAAAGTGAATGAGTTTTAAGTTATAAGGGCTAAATGAGGATGTTCTATTAGGACAGAAAGTCAGCCTGAAGACCACTATGTGCTACAGCTGGTCATAATGGTAATACTGATCATGGGTGATATTGGTACTGATGTTAAGAATGATAACAGTAATGGAGCTGACCTACTGGACGGACGTCTTCCGGTACCGGGTCGCTGTTTTGGGGTGTCCTGTTGCGGCGAACCAGCTCCGGTAGCCTCACTCTCAACATGTCCGCTCCTTTACAATTATCTCTTCAAATACACGTCTTTGCATTTACATGGATTTAATATGTAACACTTATTTATTCCGCACTTATATTCTAAACAGTTGATTGTAAAATATAAGCGATGTTAATTTCCTCCGCTCTTCTTCTTCTTCTTCCGGGGTCCATAAAGAGAGCAATATAAAGTTCAACAGTACAAACTGTACCGTCCGTGTGACTCCTCCGGGAGAGCGACCCCTCAGCTTCTCATCCGCGCTCATTCGGAGGGCGCTTGGTGCGCTACTGTCGCGCCTGACGTTGCTAAGCAACAGAAAGCTGCGCGCTGAGATGACGTAAGTTATCGCGGCACGAAATGCGACGATAATTGGTCAAACTGCAACGCCCCGAGAACGCTGTGATGCGTTGACGCTAGTCCTTCAGGTGGGGGGGTGAGGGGGGGACTGTGCTGGTAGGCGGGGTTTCTCTCTCAACGCCTCGTGTTTCCGCGTTTGATCCTTGTGACGCAAATGTGGGGAAAACACTAGTTTGTCAGTCAGTCGTCACAACGACAAAAGAATTAGATCATGTTTTCAGCAAGATGACGCCACTGCACCTTACGTGGTCTCGTATTGGAATGGTATTGTTGACAGTATTCTTTGGAAAAAAAAGTTTGGTCCTTACCGTATAAATATCTTTTAACGAATAAGGTGAGAGAAGTATCATGGAAGTTGTTGCATAAATACTACCCAGTCAACGTGTTCCCTCCTTCCAGATTTAAAAAGGACATTGAGACCAGCTGTTCTTTTTGTAACTCACTCTCCTGAAACAACTGTACACTGGTTTTGGGCATGCTTCTATGCACACCAGCGCTGCTCAGATGTTCTTGTCTTTATACAAATGTTCTCTAATGAGTTTTATTTCTCCTTTAAACGCATTCTTTTGGGGATTTTTGATTACACTGAGGAGGAGGAGGACAAATATCTTATAATGAATTCTATATTCATAAATGTAAATGTAGTAACTGTAGACCTTTCTTTCCTGTTTTCAAAAACGACCTTTCAAAATATTTAGAACGTATTAAGCATTCAAAAAATACTAAGCCTGGTAAACTGTTGCATCTATGTGAATCTTCTAATGTAGATTGTTAATTTGTTTCTGTAAAATAGTGCTCCTTTGCTTTTGTACTTCCCTTATTGGACGTTTTTATTATTTTTCATTCTTCTTGTGCCCCGTCTATGTTTTGTTCCAGCTGTTTTGTTCCAGAAAAAAAAAAGATTAGTCCAAATTACAAGCAGTCTGCGGATTTGGACATTCCATGTGGAAAGGTTGCAGTACTTTAGCACCAAGCCTTACTGACTAAACTACCTTAACTAAGAAAAAAGTCAAAACAAAGATAAGTATTGTAAGATTCGACTTAGAGACGAGAGAGACATTGGTTGTAAACGAACTCTTTACTTAGAACTTGGCAAAGTTAGGATACTCAGCCATCAGGCTCTGCGTTTTCTCCAGTTCGGCTCATACGTAACATTACTTCCTAGTCTCGCCTCGCGAGAGCCCCATTACTTCCTAGTCTCGTCTCGCGAGAGCCCCCATCAAAGACTAACCAGAGAGCATGCGCATTAACATAAGTCCCAATACAATACACCCCTTTCCCCCAGTCAACAAAATCTGCCAAGTGGCGTGGAGGGTGCCGGTCTCTTGCCGGATGCTGTAGAGGGGTAGTGGCCACAGGACTAGAGGGATCTTCAACAGACCTGCTGGTCTCTGGTCGTGGCGTTTCAGACAAGGTATACTCGAGCGGCCCATCTTCAGGTGACTGCTCACCAGGAACAATGGATTCTCCAGCGACCACATCCGTGCGTGCAGTCGCTCTACCACGCAGCTGATCCACGTGGCGTCGAGGCATTTGCCCATCAGGAGTCTGCACTCTATATGAAACTGGGCCAGTAGGATCGGCCAGGGACCCATTTGTGTCCCCCAGTCTAGCTCCTCATGTACACAGTGTCCTGTGGCCTAAAACATCTGTTTGGGCCTTGCAGCTTTTCTGCACTCACCTCCAGCTTGAGGTGCATCTCATTTTCATCGTCAGGATGAAGGCGATCAAAGGCCGTGGTAAGACGCCGGTTCACGAGAAGCTCGGCAGGGCTCTTTCCTGTTGCTGAATTGGGAGTCACATGCTGTGACAGCAGAAACCTAGCCAGGTGTGTCTGCCAGTCACCGATAGTGATCCCAGACAGGGCCTCCTTGGTTGTCTGGACCAGACGTTCTGCTTGGCCATTTGAACGAGGATGGTAAGGGGCCGTAGTCACTGCTCTGATGCCATTCCGTCTGGCAAACTCTTTGAATTCTTCCGATGTGAAGGCCGCACCGTTGTCAGAAACAATGACCTCTGGCAACCCGTGCGTTGCAAAGAGGAGCCTCAGTATGCTGATCACTGCAGAGGAGGACATTGAACTCACCATAGCAACCTCTAACCACTTAGAGTGTGAGTCCACAATTATGAGAAATGTCTTCCCCTGAAATGGACCAGCAAAGTCAATGTGTAGCCGGGACCATTTCTTAGTTGTCCACTCCCAAAGGTGCAGCTGTGCTGTTGGTGGTGCATGACGAGTTCTCTGGCAGGTTTCACAGGATTTTACTGTCTGTTCTATTGCTAAATCCATACCTGGCCACCAGGCATAACTCCTCCCCAGGCCCTTCATATGCACAATGCCTGGGTGTGCATCATGCAGCATGGCTAGTACCTCCTCCCTCGCCAGGTTGGGAATAACTACACGGCTCCCCCATAATAGGCAGTCCTTGTGTGTGTTCACTCTGCGTAGTGATTCTCTGACCTCTGCTATCGATAAAGTGAGCACCTGGTTTTCTGGGTGGCTGGGGATTTTTGTGGCTGGGTCAGTATTGTCCTTGTCAAAGCGCGCATAGAAACGATTTAGCTGGTCTGGCAGGGAGCCATCATGGACAGTGGGACCACTATTGGAGCTTTTGTAGTCAGTGATAGACTGAATGCCTTGCCACATTTGGATCGGAGTTATTGTGAAAGTGGTCCTCTATTCGTAGGGAATATTTATGTTTGGCTGTTCTGATGCCCTTTTTGAGGTTGAATCTGGCCTTGCTTTAGGCCTCAGTTTCCTGACTTGAACGCTGCATCCCGGACTTTCAGCAGCTGCCGGGCCTCACTGGTCATCCAGGGTTTCTGGTTTGGATAGGCGCAGATTGATTTTTTTGTTGTGACACTCTCAGTGCAAAAGTTAATGTAGGCTAGTATGGCAGATGTCTGTTCATTACAGTTTTTCTCAACTGCTTACACACTATAACTGGGCCTATTAACTAAACATCCCAAACCATGACACCATCTACCAAAAGACAGACCCATTTTCCCAAAACTATAAACACTATTCCCCTGTTTCACACATGATTCAGATTTGTTGAACTTTTTGTGAAAAACTCTACACACAAATCCCTTCATATATCACTGGCTGCACCATGTGCTCATTTAGAAAGCACTGGTATTCAATATCATGAACTCAAGTCATCATAGCTGGAACCCAATTAACACACAATTCCCCAGGTGGAAACACAAAGAGTCAAAATTGTTCACACACCAATCAGAACCTCAGGATAAATAGATAAAAGGGCCATGGGCCAGTTCCCTTGTTTTGGAACAATGGATCCACAAAGACCTGAAGGTAGAGGAAGAAGACACAGGAGAGGAGGTGGAAGAGGAAGAGGAAGGGCAAGGGCAAGGAGACAAATGGTTTCTGATGAGATTGGTGCAACTCTAGTTGACCATGTCCTTGTCCACGGGATGTCAATGAGGGAAGCTGGGCAAAGAGTGCAGCCGAATCTGAGCCACTTCACAGTAGCCTCTATAATCCGGACCTTCAGAGAAGAAAATAGGAAAGTCATTTGCATACCGCTTTCTAGTGTAACTTTGGAGTGCTGTACTCTGCGCTGTTACAGTACATACATGTACGGTAGCTGTTTGCTCTACTGTACTGTATGCTGTCTGAAATGCATTGTATTACTGTATCATATCACACACAGTTAAACTGGTGTTACTGTATGCTCCTATTTTGTAAAATGGATGATTTACTGTAATCCCATCAGTATTTCTATTTTCGCAGAACTGAGAGATAACCACCTTACGGAGGCAGAAGACAGCTATTTTCAGAAGATCAAGAGATGGAAATCATCAATACGGTCATAGCCAACAATATCATTCGCTTGCATGAGATACAAAAGAGAGTTATTGAGGATCAGGGAATATTCCAAGGCATTGATGCAGTCACCATCTCAACAATTGACCGCATTCTTCGACGGAACAGGTTTAGGATGAAACAGGCCTATGGTGTTCCTTTCGAAAGGAACTCCGATAGTCAAAGACCAGCGCTCGGAATATGTGCAAGTATGGTTTTTCATACTGTATCAAGTATTTGAGTACAGTTATGTATTACAGCAGTGTATATACTGTAGTACAGGCTATATGATGGCCTACTTTTGTGTACTATAGCAACGTGTTTCAGGGTAGTCATTTACTGTACTGTGTTTCATCTCTTTTGTAGAGAATCTTTGATATTGATGCCAGAGACACTCCTCATGAACTCATCTTTGTTGATGAAGCAGGATTTAATCTTACCAAAAGGAGGAGAAGGGGGAGGAACATAATAGGCTACCGGGACATTGTGAATGTCCCTGGCCAGCGAGGAGGGAATGTGGCCATGTGTGCCGCCATCAGCCACCGAGGGGTCCTCCACCGCCATGCTGCCCTTGGTCCATACAACACCATGCATCTGCTGGCTTTCCTCGATGGTCTGCGAGGTCATGTATACCGACTAGACCAGAGGGAGCCAGCACAACCACAGCAGCCATGCTACGTTGTCATTTGGGACAATGTCAGTTTCCACCGGGCTGCTCTAGTTTGTGACTGGTTCACGAACAACCCAAGATTCAGCAGCATCTTTCTACCTGTATATTCTCCCTTCCTAAACCCCATAGAGGAGCTTTTTTCGGCATGGAGGTGGAAGGTCTATGACCGAGACCCCTACATCCGTATTCACGTCCTCCAGGCCATGGAGGAGGCTTGTTTAGATAGTATGGTTGAGGCTTGCCAGGGGTGGATAAGGCATACAAGGGCTTTTCCCCCCGCTACCTGACTAGGGCTAATATTGCCTGTGATATTGATGAGAATCTCTGGCCTGACCCAGACCAGAGACAAGATGCTGAGGCAGAATAAATGTGATTTCTTTCTTTATGTACAAACTGTTTGTTTTTTTGCCATTGGTTTATATTGGTACATACATGGAAATTATTTTACTGTATTCTACGTTCTTTATCAGTTGCATATTTTTACAGTACATTTACTTTTTCACTCAATTTCAGTTTATTTTACTGCAGTATATTGAGGAATTACAAATTTTTAAGATTTATACATATGTGTTGTGTCTTTATATTGTGTTCATCATGTAAAGAGGTTGTTCTGGGGGAAAACCATAAGCACCATTATTCATTGCAGTAACAGGTTTTTACGGTAGTGTTTTGAATTGATCTCACCAGTGTGTAATGGCTATTTTTTAGTGTATGTGTATTTGATGGCTTTTGTGTGAGGCAAAGTTTGGTTTAGCTGTAGGATTACATGGTTTTGAGTGGAGAGTTTGGTTTTGACATGGAGGTTTGAAGTTTGTGAAGATGAGTGTGCAGCTACGTATTTGTGTTTATAGTTTTGGGAAATGGAGGATAATTTCAAGAAATGTGTCTAGGCTACCTTAGCATTAGCATGTGGGGGGATGTATACAGCGGAGATGGTAATGGCCGTTAGCTCCCTGGGCAGGTAGAAAGGCCTGCACTGAATCATAAGGAGCTCCAGATCAGCAGAGCAATGCCTTTCAACCATCTTTATATTGTTGCACCAAGAGTTACTGACATAAATACTCAAACCTCCTCCGCGGGTCTTGCCGGAGTCCGCTGTCCTGTCGGCACGGAAGGCTGTGCGGCCCGCTAGCTCGACTGCGGAGTCGCCATGTTGCTGTTGAGCCAAGTCTCCGTAAACATCAGCAGACAGCAGTTCTGCAGCCTTTTCCATGTTGTTAGCTAACCACCGGACATTAGCCATGAAGATGCTGGGGAGGGAAACTGTGAAGGGAGCGCTACTTAGCTTAGCATGTAGCCCGCCACGTTTCCCCCTCTTCTGTTCACGCTGCCGACAGGGGGCAGTGTTTCCACTGCGAGGCCGGTGAGTGGATAATATGGATGGGGGACGTTGTCCGTGATGGTGGAGGGAAGTGAGTAATCCCTTCTGAGGGTTAACACGTCCTGACGGATGTAGAAGAGCGCAGGACGACCTACACTTGTAAATGAACTTAAAACTAACGTATAAATAACAAAGAAAACACGACACTGAACAGGGAACCGCAGTAGCCGCTGCGTCCAGCGCGCCGCCATCTAATATACTCCTTCCTAATCCTGTCCTTCTTCATCACTCCCAATGAAAATCTTATCATCTTCATCTCTGCCATCTCCAGCTCCTCCTCCTGTCTTTTCGTCAGTGCCACTGTCTCCAAACCATACAACATAGCTGGTCTCACTACCATCTTGTAAACCTTCCCTTTAACTCTCGCTGGTACCCTTCTGTCGGAAATCACTCCTGACACTATTCTCCACCCACTCCACCCTGCCTGCACTCTCTCCTCCACCCACTCCACCCTGCTTGCACTCTCTTCTTCACCTCTCTTCTGCACTCCCCGGTACTTTGTACAATTGACTCCAAGTATTTAAAATCAATCTTCGCCGCCTCTACTCCTTGCAACCTCACCATTCCACTGTCCTCCCTGTCATTCACACATATGTATTCCTTCTTACTCCTGCTGACTTTCATCCCTTTTCTCTCCAGTGCATGCCTCCACCTCTCCAGGCTCTCCACCTGCACCCTACTCTCGCTACAGATCACAATGTCATCCGCAAACATTATGGTCCACGGTGACTCCTGCTTGATCTTGTCCATCAATTTGTCCATCACCATTGCAAATAAGAAAGGGCTCAGAGCCAATCCTTGATGTAATCCCACCTCCACCCTGAACCCATCTGTCATTCCAACCATACACCATCACTGTCACACTGCCCTCACCTCTCCTCTTAACCTAGCTTCTATTACTCTTTCCCAGATCTTCATGCTGTGGCTGATCAACTATATACCTCTGTAGTACTATAGTTCTGCACATCACCCTTATTCTTGAAAATCGGTACCAGTATGCTTCTTCTCCACTCCTCAGGCATCCTCTCACTTTCCAAGATTGTGTTAAACAATCTAGTTAAAAACTCCACTGCCATCTCTCCTAAATACCTCCATGCCTCCACAGGTATGTCATCAGGACCAACTGCCTTTCCACTCTTCCTCCTCTTCATAGCTGCCTTCACCTCATTACATTACATTACATTACAGTCATTAGCCGACGCTTTTATCCAAAGCGACTTATATAAGTGCATTTAACGTAGGAGATCAGGAGAACTACTAGTCATCAGAGGTCATAAGTGCATCTTCTCTCTAAACAAGCCTCTAAGAGCAAAACCAGTACTAAAGTGAAAGCGCAAGAGAGCTTTTTTTTTAAATGAGTGAATACAATAAGTGCTAAGAGCAAGTAACTGGGTAGTAGTCCTTGAAGAGGTGAGTTTTCAACCTGCGCCGAAACATGGGCAGCGACTACGCTGTCCTGACATCAGTGGGGAGTTCATTCCACCACTGTGGAGCCAGGACAGAAAAGACCCATGACCGGGTTGATTGGCAGCAGGGGCCTCTGAACGATGGGGCAACCAGGCGGCCTGAGGCAGCAGAGCGAAGTGGTCAGGTGGGGGGTGTAGGGCTTGACCATGGCCTGGAGATAGGAAGGAGCTGTTCCTTTCACTGCCCTGTAGGCTAGCCCCAGAGTCTCAAACTGGATGCGAGCAGCTACTGGAAGCCAGTGTAGGGACATGAGAAGGGGAGTTGTGTGGGAGAACTTAGGGCGGTTGAACACAAGATGAGCTGCAGCTTTCTGAACAAGCCCCAGAGGTCTGATGGCCGACGCCTGGGCACCAGCAAGGAGGGAGTTGCCGTACTCCAGCGGGGAGATGACCAGAGCCTGGATGAGCACCTGTGCCATCTCGTCGGTGAGGAATGGGCGAATCCTCCTGATGTTATAGAAGAGAAATCTGCAGGAGCGACCAACTGATGCAACGTTCGCAGCAAACGACAGTTGGTCGTCCAGGATCACATCCAGATCCCTCGCAGTCCGAGTTGGCGTCACCACGTTGTTGTCAATGGTGATGGCCAGGTCTCTGTGCGGGCAACCCTTCCCCGGGAGGAACATCAGCTCTGTCTTGTCCAGATTGAGCTTCAGGTGGTGTGTCGCCATCCACTCTGAGATGTCAGTCAAACACGCAGCAATGCGTGTCTCTACTTGTGTGTCAGAGCGAGGAAAGGACAAGATCAGCTGGGAGTCATCGGCATAACAATGGTAACAGAAGACAGACATGTGAGCGAATAACAGAACCCAGGGATGTCGTGTACAGGGAGAAAAAGAGAGGACCCAGAAGTGAACCTTGCGGAACGCATGTAGTCAGTCTGCGAGGCTCCGACACAGATCCCCTCCATGTCACCTGGTAGGAGCGATACATCAGGTAAGATGCAAACATTGAGAGTGCAGAGCCTGTGACACCCAGCCCCTCGAGAGTAGAGAGGAAGATCTGGTGGTTCACTGTGTCGAACGCAGCTGACAGGTCCAGGAGTATCAGGACAGAGGAGAGAGAGTTTGCTCTTGCAGCTTGCAGCAATTCTGTCACTGCAAGGAGGGCCATCTATGTTGAGTGACCTACCTTGAACCCAGACTGGTTGGGGTCCAGGAGGTTGTTCTGGTGGCGGTACAAAGAAAGTTGGTTAAAGACATCACGTTCGGGAGTTTTGGATAGAAAGGGTAGAAGGGGAAACCGGTCTTCTGTAGTTTTTGGCGTCAGAGAGGTTAAGTGACGGTTTCTTGAGAAGGGGGGTGACTCTAGCAGTCTTGAAGGCAGATGGAAAGCATTCTGTCTGGAGGGAGATGTTGATGACGTGGGTTAGAAAGGGAAGGAGTTCAGGTGCTATAGACTGAAGAAGAGGGTAGCGGCCAGGTCAAGGGAGCATGTGGTGGGGCGACTGGATGTAATGAGGTTGAGGACCTCGTCGGGGGAGAGGGGAGCAAGGTGGGATAGGATGGGACATGGAGAGGTGAGGGAGGGTGCAGAGGGTGGGCTACTGCATGGGGCACTAACCGGGTGGTGAGAAAAGGAGGATCTGATATCGTTTACCTTCTTGTCAAAGAAGTTAGCAAAGTCATCAGGGAGAAGAGAGGAAGTAGGAGGAGGGGGTGGTGGTTGAAAAAGTGTAGAGAAGGTTTCAAAGAGTTTCTTAGGATTAGAGGCAGAGGATAGGATTTTAGAGCAATAGAAGGCAGCCTTAGCAGCAGAAAGGGAGGAGGAGAAAGTGGAAGGAAGAGAGTGGAAGTTGAGAAGGTCCTCTGGGAGTTTGCCTTTTCTCCATTTGTGCTCTGGCGCTCTCAGGCTCCGTCTGCCAGTACGTACTGAGTTGGACAGCCAAGGGGCAGGTGGGGTGGACTTGCAGGCCTGGAGGTGAGGGGACAGAGATTGTCCAGAGAAGAGGAGAGGGTAGAGAGAAGAAGATCAGTCACAGTGTCAAGGGGTAGGAGAGAGAAAGATTGATTAGCAGTGATTTAAAGAACACTGATTGCTAATTGTCTGCCAGGAGTGGAGGCCACACCCTGTTCACTTAACAACCAATTGGCCGAAGAGCTAAACTGAAACTAGGCCTATTGCCCAGACACCGGTCACTTACGTAAAACTATCAAACCTCACACAAAACTATTAAAACTGCAAACAGCAAGCTACCAAGGGATATATTTATAAGCTAAAATGATAACTCAGTCAAAACAGCGAGGCAACAAGAAATATTTAAGGACACACTAGGTGAAAAACAGCTACAGCTAGAATATCCAAAGGAGTTGAATCAAGTGCAACTGGACTTGGTATATATCTGTGAAGACATTTCGGTCAGAAAGGCACGAACTGAGGGAGCCTCTTGGATAAGAGGCAAAACGTCTTCACGGATATATACCAAGTCCAGTTGCACTTGATTCAACTCCTTTGGATAACCATGACCTGGATGAATAAGAACATTCACAGACACCTACAGCTAGAATAAGATCCCACTAGTTCCCACTAGGAACCAGCAGCAGACCTATAGAGAAAAGCACTAATACTCAAGCAGCTGGACTAAGACATAGCTTCCTAACTTCCTCCTTGCTAATCCACTGCACTTCCTGATTCATTATTCCCACATCATCCAACCTTCTCTCTCTCTCTAATTTTCATTATTCATCAGCCCCTCAAAGTACTCCTTCCCTTCTCAACACACTCTCCTCGCTTGTCAGCACATTTCCATCTCTATCCTTGATCACCCTGACCTGCTGCACATCCTTCCCAGCCCTGTCCCTCTGTCTAGCCAATCGGTAAAAGGTCGTTTTATCCTTCCTTAGTGTCTAACCTCTCATACAACTCACCATACGCCTTTTCCTTTTCCTTTGCCACCTCTCTCTTCAGTTTAAACTGCATCTCCTTGTACTCCTGTCTTCCATCTCACATCCAACTTGCAGGGCATTTGCACTGATAACATTCATCAATACACCTTCGATTCCCAGCTTCATACCCGTCACTCTGCCTGACACTCTCTTCACCTCCAGCACACTCTTGACATACTCTTCCTTCAGAATCACCCCTACCCCATTTCTCCTCCCATTTGCACCATGGTAGAAGAGTTTGAACCCACCTCCAATGCTCCTGGCCTTGTTCCCCTTCTACCTGGTCTCTTGTACACACAGTATACCTACCATTCTTCTCTCCATTATATCAGCCAGCTCTCTCCCTTAACCAGTCATAGTGCCAACATTCAAACTTTCGACCCTCACCTCCACACTCCCACCCTTCCTCCTCTCCCGCTGACTCTGGACATGCTTTCCCCCTCTCCTTCTCCTTCACCCAACAGTAGCATAGTTTCCACTGGCAGACACCCTGCTGGCCAACAGTACTGGTGGCAGACATTGGTAAACTGGGCCTCGACCGATCCGGTATGGAAATCTGATTTATGATCCACATATTTGATTTGGCAAAGGTTTTATGCCCGATGCCCTTCCAGACACAACCCTCCCCATTTATACAGGCTTGGGACCGGCACTAAGTATGCACTGGCTTGTGCGTCCTCAGTAGCTGGCTGCACAACCTATTAGGTGTTGGAAAATCTGGTTTAACCCATGTGGTGTTACTAGGTTTATTGTACAAACTCTGGCTTTTAGTTCCCAGCATGTCTCTACTCTTGTTGTCTCTCTTCAGGAAGTTTCTGTCATAAATGAGGACAAGTGCTGTTCTTATTGTGTCCTTTGGTCTAAAATCTGGTTTGGGTATCCACCAAGAGAAATATGGTTTTTGTACTCAGGTGATAATGTGTTAAACCATGCATATTGTTCAGTATTGTAGCATCCATAATATCATTCACTGTGGTTTGTGTTGACAGGAAGTAATGGTTCTCAAGTTTCTAATGTCTGTAGGCAGTGTGCACAGTAGCTGATCTGTTCTTCATGAACATTGATGCGACCATTACCCTGCTGTCTCTCCTCTAGTCTCTTCTTCATGGGATACAACACTAGGTAGACTCCCATGGATCATAATGACCTGCCCACCAGCCTGTACACTGAAATCAGACTGGATCCCTGAAGAGCAGATTCCAGCTCCTCCCCTAAGCTTTAATAAATCAGGAAGTCCCCAGCGCGTGCACGCACGCGCACACACACACACACAGGCTAGACAAAAAATAAAATAAAATCATTAATAAAATATTTCAGACTTGGTGAAAGTCTCAGTTCAGTCTGATACACACTCCAGGTTTTGGTCTTGACTCAGGTGTTAACCATCACCAACAAATCAGATTCTGTTCCTTAAACTGCCATGAAGCAATGAGACGGGGTTTATATTCCCCTGGTCAAATGTCTTTATATCAACAGATTTAATATGTAAATGGCACCCCATCATCCTGACGTGGAGCTCCGTGGTAAAACCCCCTGAGAGGAAACCGGACAAGAGAAGGGAACTAAAGATTGTATGTTTGTTTCTAGCACACATCCAGATGATGCACCGACCGATTAAGGTAGAGATGAATCAGGGCAGCTTGAGAAATCCTTGGCTGTGTTCACTTCATGAACAATTCAGCAGTGTGACCCACTTCCAGCAGGCGGACAGCAGGCGGACAGCTGGCTGCAGTACCGCTACAGCACCGGGGGCGCTAGTGAGCAGGACACGGTGAGGCCACAGCTCCCGCCCTGGGAGGATGTACGAGACGTGGTAAGAACGTGTCATTTAAACACACACACACACACACACGCACACACGCACACACACACTTTGTCATTGTGGTGTTGTTGTTAAGTCAATGTTATTTGTGGAGCCCAATATCACACGTTACGCATGTGCCTCAGGGGGCTTTACAGCAACACAACATCCTGTCCTTAGACCCTCACGTTGGATAAGGAACCCCTCCCTGAACCTTCAGCAGGGAGGAAACAGGAAGAAAGCTCAGGGAGAGCAGCAGAGGAGGAGCCCTCTCCCAAGACGCGCAGCGTGACATGGTGTTGTGTTTACACAACACAACACTGAAAGAGGATAACACAATTATAGTGAATTATAAAATATATGAGGAATATGATGAGGAGGATGCCAAGCAGTGTCCAGACGCCACCGGAACAGTCCAGGACCCCAGCCACGTGACCACCATCACCATGGAGACAAAATGAAAAACACTTGTTGTTCTGTCAGTTCTGTAATCTGCTCTTTTGTTACTGTCACTGTTAACAGAATTTGGTTCCCTCTCAAGTCGTGTCAGAGGTCAAAGGTGAGCTGCTGTCTCAGTAGAGAGGATTTTTTCCAGACTCCGATTTAGGTGGAAATGAAGATTGTAAGTTGAGCTCATCATGGTCACTCGTCCTTCAGCCAAGCAAATAAAAGCTGAACTTCTAAATAAACCAAATGAGAGAAACCCCCATCCCTCATCCAAGCCGCTCATCCTGCTCCCCGGCTCGCCGGCTGCTGCACTCTCTCCCGGCAGTCTTCAGACGGCAGGCCCCGGGGAGACACCCTGGACACAAAACCCCGCCGAGGTCAATACCAGCTTCTTACTACCATATGTCAATCATGGCATGACGTCATATAGCCATAGCATTTCCGGTGGAGGAAGGCGGGTCCCGGGGTTTTCTGGGAGCGAGATCTATGTCAAGCTTGTAGAAACTCGCAGCAACTAAACATGTCGTATGGAAGTGTTTTCTTCAAATTAAAAGTCCATGCTTTGCTCAACAACCTCCCTCCATTTTAAGAGGGGGTTCAGCGTTCCAGCATGAAGGCAGTGAACCCATAATAATGTCCCCCGGCAGGAAACTAGAAGAGAAATGCATTGAATTCTCCAATATCTCCCAACACATTTCTGGATATAGTAATCACTGGGGAAGAGGCACGAAATTGACAGACAAGATAATTTCTGGTTATTGCAGAGTAATATTCATCACATGACCATCACACAGTTACGGGCAGGACACTGAGAATGCCCATGTCTGCCATCCCAGCTTTCAAGTTTTATTTCTCTTTTTCTTGGTTGTGTGTTACAGCTGAAGAAGAGACCTGACAGGGATGCTTTAAAACAGGACTGAGATGCTCTGGAGTCATGCTGCAGGCACGTTTCCTCACTACATCTAGATTTGATTAATTTTATGAGACTGGAAAAGATTCATGAGACCGACATGGACACAAGTCCATGGATAATGGGATGTCCAGCCTTTACCTGTGCCCCATCCATAGGGTTAGTGTTGTGCGTCCATAGGGTTAGTGTTGTGCGTCCATAGGGTTAGTGTTGTGCGTCCATAGGGTTAATGGTGGTACGTCCATAGGGTTATTGATGGTGCATCCATAGGGTTAATGGTGGTACGTCCATAGGGTTAGTGGTTGTGTGTCCATAGGGTTGGTGGTTGTGTGTCCATAGGGTTGGTGGTTGTGTCAGGAAGGGCACCCCATGTAACATTTTGCCAGATCAGTATGTGGATTGACAAGACCGTACGAGATCGGTCCAGGCCCGGGTTAACAACCACCTCCACCGGTGCTGTGCCCTCACAGGCTAAAGATGGAAACTGTACAATGCACTGTGGCAACCCCGAGAAACAGGGAACAAAACCAAAGAAGAAGAAGACGAGTAAAACAGATTTGTCAAATTTGATTACATTATTAGAATGGGACAATAAAAGTGTAGAAAACAGAATTATAATAGAACAGTTGAACAGAAATTGATTTGATTAGGTTATATTGGATTAGAATAATTTAACTGGGTTAGATGTTTGGATAGATTTCATAATTCTGATACTCTTGTCTGTTTTGTGCATGTCTGTCCGTCCTGGCAGAGAGCCCTCCTCTGTTCCTGATGATTCTCCATGTTATTTCCTGAATGTTTTTCTGGCGGACTTTCCTCATCTGAGTTGAGGGTCCCAGGGTAGACGTGTTGTATATTGCACTGAATGTCAAGCCCAGGGGGACAGATTTGCAATTTTGGGCCAAACAAATAAACTCGATTTGAATTAGATTATAGACAAACTTTGACCACTAAATGAAAGGTCATTAGGAAAACTCTGCGTGCTGCAGAAAGATGAAACAGATGCATGTAACCATGCTCCTATACAATAGGATGGTTACATGCTCCTGTAAATAGGATGGTTACATGCTCCTGTACAATAGGATGGTTACATGCTCCTGTACAACATGTTCCTATACAATAGGATGGTTACATGTTCCTATACAATAGGATGGTTACATGATCCTGTACAATAGGATGGTTACATGATCCTGTACAATAGGATGGTTACATGATCCTGTACAATAGGATGGTTACATGCTCCTGTACAACATGTTCCTATACAATAGGATGGTTACATGATCCTGTACAATAGGATGGTTACATGCTCCTGTACAACATGTTCCTATACAATAGGATGGTTACATGCTCCTGTACAATAGGATGGTTACATGATCCTGTACAATAGGATGGTTACATGATCCTGTACAATAGGATGGTTACATGCTCCTGTACAACATGTTCCTATACAATAGGATGGTTACATGATCCTGTACAATAGGATGGTTACATGATCCTGTACAATAGGATGGTTACATGATCCTGTACAATAGGATGGTTACATGCTCCTGTACAACATGTTCCTATACAATAGGATGGTTACATGATCCTGTACAATAGGATGGTTACATGCTCCTGTACAATAGGATGGTTACATGCTCCTGTACAATAGGATGGTTACATGCTCCTGTACAATAAGATGGTTACATGCTCCTGTACAATAGGATGGTTACATGCTCCTGTACAATAAGATGGTTACATGCTCCTGTACAATAGGATGGTTACATGCTCCTGTACAATAGGATGGTTACATGCTCCTGTACAATAGGATGGTTACATGCTCCTGTACAATAGGATGGTTACATGCTCCTGTACAATAGGATGGGTTACATGCTCCTGTACAACATGTTCCTATACAATAGGATGGTTACATGTTCCTATACAATAGGATGGTTACATGCTCCTATACAATAGGATGGTTACATGCTCCTGTACAATAGGATGGGTTACATGCTGCTATACAATAGGATGGTTACATGCTGCTATACAATAGGATGGTTACATGCTGCTGTACAATAGGATGGGTTACATGCTGCTATACAATAGGATGGTTACATGCTGCTGTACAATAGGATGGTTACATGCTCCTATACAATAGGATGGTTACATGTTCCTATACAATAGGATGGTAACATGTTCATGTACCATAGGATGGTTACATGTTCCTATACAATAGGATGGTTACATGCTCCTGTACAATAGGATGGTTACATGCTCCTGTACAACATGTTCCTATACAATAGGATGGTTACATGTTCCTATACAATAGGATGGTTACATGCTCCTGTACAATAGGATGGTTACATGATCCTGTACAATAGGATGGTTACATGCTCCTGTACAACATGTTCCTATACAATAGGATGGTTACATGATCCTGTACAATAGGATGGTTACATGCTCCTGTACAACATGTTCCTATACAATAGGATGGTTACATGCTCCTGTACAATAGGATGGTTACATGATCCTGTACAATAGGATGGTTACATGATCCTGTACAATAGGATGGTTACATGCTCCTGTACAACATGTTCCTATACAATAGGATGGTTACATGATCCTGTACAATAGGATGGTTACATGCTCCTGTACAACATGTTCCTATACAATAGGATGGTTACATGCTCCTGTACAATAGGATGGTTACATGATCCTGTACAATAGGATGGTTACATGATCCTGTACAATAGGATGGTTACATGCTCCTGTACAACATGTTCCTATACAATAGGATGGTTACATGATCCTGTACAATAGGATGGTTACATGCTCCTGTACAATAGGATGGTTACATGCTCCTGTACAATAGGATGGTTACATGCTCCTGTACAATAAGATGGTTACATGCTCCTGTACAATAGGATGGTTACATGCTCCTGTACAATAAGATGGTTACATGCTCCTGTACAATAGGATGGTTACATGCTCCTGTACAATAGGATGGTTACATGCTCCTGTACAATAGGATGGTTACATGCTCCTGTACAATAGGATGGTTACATGCTCCTGTACAATAGGATGGGTTACATGCTCCTGTACAACATGTTCCTATACAATAGGATGGTTACATGTTCCTATACAATAGGATGGTTACATGCTCCTATACAATAGGATGGTTACATGCTCCTGTACAATAGGATGGGTTACATGCTGCTATACAATAGGATGGTTACATGCTGCTATACAATAGGATGGTTACATGCTGCTGTACAATAGGATGGGTTACATGCTGCTATACAATAGGATGGTTACATGCTGCTGTACAATAGGATGGTTACATGCTCCTATACAATAGGATGGTTACATGTTCCTATACAATAGGATGGTTACATGTTCATGTACCATAGGATGGTTACATGTTCCTATACAATAGGATGGTTACATGCTCCTGTACAATAGGATGGTTACATGCTCCTGTACAACATGTTCCTCTACAATAGGATGGTTACATGTTCCTATACAATAGGATGGTTACATGCTCCTGTACAATAGGATGGTTACATGATCCTGTACAATAGGATGGTTACATGCTCCTGTACAATAGGATGGTTACATGCTCCTGTACAATAGGATGGTTACATGCTCATGTACAATAGGATGGGTTACATGCCAGAACACGGGGGCGTCGAGGTAGCGTGGCGGTCTTTTCCGTTGCCTACCAACACGGGGATCGTTCGTTCGAATTCCCATGTTACCTCCGGTTTGGTCAGGCATCCCTACAGACACAATTGGCCGTGTCTGCGGGTGGGAAGCCGGATGTGGGAATGTGTCCTGGTTGCTGCACTAGCGCCTCCGCGTAGCCACTTTATGTTACCTAATAACTCTTATCTCGCAGCTAACCATCCTGTTGTACAGGAGCATGTAACCATCCTATTGTACAGGAGCATGTAACCATCCTGTTGTACAGGAGCATGTAACCATCCTGTTGTACAGGAGCATGTAACCATCCTGCTGTACAGGAGCATGTAACCATCCTGTTGTACAGGAGCATGTAACCATCCTGTTGTACAGGAGCAGTGGGCAATTGCAGCACCCGGGGACCAACTCCAGTTCTTCTTTCCATTGCCTTGTTCAGCGGCACAGGAAGGAGTATGAACCCTAACATGCAGGTCTTTTTGATGGTGGGAGGAAATCCACACAGACACGGGGAGAACATGCAAACTCCACACAAAGGACTTGGGATTCGAATCCATGACCTTCTTGCTGTGAGGCAACAGTGCTAACCACTGAGCCACCGTGCCGCCTTGAATGAGTAAAAGACAATACATATAGTACATGCTCTGCTGTACCTGGGATGACGTCATTCCTTTTGCCAGGAATCCTGCCCTTTCTTTAACCACAACCTTGAGATCCCTTGTCATGAAGTCGTGTTGGTAAATGTTTATTTTTGTTTTAATACATCTTAATGTTCTGCTTAATTACATGTTTTGATTGATACTTTGAAAGGCTTTGGCAGTTTGTTCATCTCTGTATGGAGGGATTTATTGCCCTTTTTGAAGCAGGATGCTGGAGGCTGTCATCTCCAAGCAAGGAGCGCAGAGACAAAAGGATGCACAGATAAATTGAAAATACAGCTCAGTATTCTACAAATGATTACTCATGCTGTTAAAGTGGAAATAACATAATGCAAACGACGCCAGAAAATAAAGTATTATAAATCTAATTCATTTGAAGAATCTGACGGTTAAAACGTATGAAAATGGCTGCCGTGCATCACCCAGGTGGTGGTGCACATTGGTGGTGGTTGAGGTGAGATACCCCCTTCAATGTGAAGCGCTTCGGGTGTCTAGAAAAGCGCTGTAATGGTTTTTTATGGGTGATAACGAGGCAGCTGGCCGGGCTTTTATTAAGAAAGAGCCAACCGGAAGTCTTGTATTGTTCCCGCACCTTGACGCTGCTGGGAAGACGAGGATTCAGCCATATTCACCGGCAGGAGTGTGGAAGCCGTCGGGAAGATATTCGTCCACCGAAGTGTTCACTCCCCTGCGTGTTTGGGCGTTTTCTTGGATTTTTCAGGATTACAGAACATTTTGGACATGCCTTGGTCCGATAATCCGGTCCGGGGAGCGGAGGAGCGGTCCGTGTGACTGGGTTCTGCCGGAGGAGAGCGCATACTGTGTCGGGATTAAAGCAGATGTTGGACCTGCGAGGCCTCCGGGCGGAGGAGACGTTCTAAAGCCGCGGCGACACGGAGACGGATTACAGGACGCGGCGGCGGCGGCGGCGGCGGAACATGTCTGGATTAGTTGTACTGCTGGGCTGAGAGTCCCGGACAGGGCAGGCGACTGAGTCCGTGTCGGGCTGCGTTCAGGGGGGAGGAGGAGGGGGGGCAGGACTTAAACATTCCCCGGTGGAGGAGGTTCGATCGCCCGGGTGAAGGGGTTTAATCTCCCCGGTGCAGGGGGCTTCGTGGAGGGAGGGAGCGGTTGTTGGGTCGTTTACAGACAAAATGTCAGCCAAGGTTCGCCTGAAGAAGTTGGAGGAGTTTCTCCTGGAAGGAAGTCAGAGGAACTCGGACTGTCTGAGCGTGGAGACGCTGCTGGACGTCCTCATCTGCCTCTACAATGAATGCAGCAACTCGGCCCTCAAACGGGAGAAGCACATCACCGACTTTCTGGAATGGGGTAAGTTACTTTCTGGGATGGGCTAAGTTACTTTCTGGAATGGGGTAAGTTACTTTCTGGGATGGGGTAAGTTACTTTCTGGGATGGGGTAAGTTACTGTCTGGAATGGGGTAAGTTACTTTCTGGGATGGGGTAAGTTACTTTCTGGGATGGGGTAAGTTACTTTCTGGGATGGGGTAAGTTACTTTCTGGGATGGGGTACGTTACTTTCTGGGATGGGGTAAGAGTTGTTGAACTAAATGCTGAAGAACAGGCTGTGCACGCTGACTAGTGTAATGTAGACCAGCACAAAACGTGTCGACATGGAGAGTACTACCTCCTCTATACCAGTCTAAACCAGTACATACTTGGAGCTAGCTAGCACCAAGCTGCTGAAAGTCAAGGTCCGGTTGTTGTATGGCAGTGAGCCTCGTTCCTGTTCCCTCCCAGAGGTCAGTGGACTTTATATTGGAGCTTATCAGGAAGTCAGACAACACCTCAGTCTGTTCGATACACTGTACAGCGTTCACGTGACAGCTCGGGTCTGTTTCCTACATGTTATGGTGCTGACGTGACAGCTGTGTTTTGGTTTGTTTTTACACACGTTATGCTGTTCACATCACAGCTCCGTCAGTCGGTCTACATGTTGTTCCTGTGCTACCACTGGTTGGTTTGTGTAGAGGTGATGCTGACATTTGTGTGATACGACAACAAGACGCAGTCAAAACCACACTGAGATTTCAGTTCTAGGTCTGCATACACACTCTCTCTCTCTCTCTCTCTCTCTCTCTCTCTCTCTCTCTCTCTCTCTCTCTTTCTCTCTTTCTCTCTCTCTTTCTCTCTCTCTCCCTCCCTCCCTCCCTCCACACAGGAGCCAGGCTCTGGCCCTGTCAGTAATGAGATTAGATTCCAGTGTTTTTCAGGGCTCTGACATCATCAGGAAGCGCCGTGTTTCTCCTGCTGCCCCTTCCTGTGTCTACTTTGTCTGAGTCAGCAGACACAGATCCTGTGTAGATGACCAAACCTGTAGACTCCTGTCTGTACTGCAGACTCCAGTTTTTACTGGCAGAGGTAGAGTGGATATAAAAAGTCTACACACCCCTGTTAAAATGGCAGGTTTTTGTAATGTAAAACATGAAACCAAGATAAATCATGTCAGAACAGTCAGAAGTGAAAGTCATCACCAGCATGAAGGTTTTACATTAAAATGGACTGGTATTTGGGGCTATTCATGATTTCCTCCACCCTGACTAAAGCTCCAGTTCCAGCTGAAGAAAAGCAGCCCCAAAGCCTGATGGGGCCAGCAGCATGCTTCACTGTGGGTATGGTGCTCTTTTGGTGATATGCTGCGTTTTTTGACCAAAACATACCTTTTGGGAGTTATGGCCAAAAAGTTCAGCCTTGGCCATACATTTTTCCACATGGTTTTGGGAAACTGAATGTGTCTTTATGCAAAATTTAGTCAGGCTTGGACTTGTTTTTTTCCTTCATGCAAAAAGGCTTCTGTGTTGTCACCCTACTCCATAGCCCAGACACATGTATGATGAATACAAGAGATTGTTGTCACATATACAGAGCAACCAGGACACACCAGAAATTCCTACAGCTCCTTTAATGTTGCCGTAGGCCTCTTCGCAGCCTCCCTGACCAGGTTTCTCCTTGTCTTCTCATCAGTTTTGGAGGGACGTCCTGTCCTTGGTGATGTCACTGTTGGGCCATATTTTTCTCCTTGTTTGTGACTGTCTTACCTGTGTTCCATGGTATATCTGATGCCTCAGACACTCTTTTGTACCCCTCTCCTGATCGATATCTTTCAACAATGAGATCCCGTTCATGCTTTGTAAGCACTTTGTGGACCATGGCTTTTGCTGTTGGAAGAAGATGTCAGGAAAATCCTACAGGAACAGCAAAACTTTATTTGGGCTTAATCACAGTCACTTTTATTGATGGCAGGTGTATACTAACAACTTTTTAACATGAGCTTGAATGTGATTGGTTAATTCTGAACACAGCCACATCCCCAATTATAAGAGGGTGTACACACTTATGCAACCAGGTTATTTAAGTTTTGTACTTTTCTTTTTCTCCCTAAAATGTTTGCTTGTCTTTTACTTTATTTCTATAGGTTGCAATTTCACTTTAAGGTGGAAAAAGTTCTGACACGATTTATCTTGGTTTCATTTTTTACATCACAAAAACCTGCCCTTTTAACGGGTGTGTAGACTTTCTATATCTACTGACAGGTTGTTACACTGGTTGTTCTACTGGTGTGAGCTACACCAGTGGTTCCCAAACTGGGGGGACGGAATTATTTGGGGGGGGGTAATATACATCACTTTGGGTGGACAATACGAATAGGTGGCAACGTGAGGTTGTTGCAGTACAGCAGATGGCGGTATGCCAACATTTATGGATGCCAACCGCAGCAAAACAACATAGAAGAAGGCTAATTAACAAGCACGAGACCACCCAGACCCACAGCGCAGCTGATGTGAGTTGTGAGTGCGTCCTACTAAACGTCTTTCCCTACTAAACGCTCCTTACTAAACGTTCCTTACTAAAGGTCCCTACTAAACGTCCCCACTAAAACGCTCCTTACTAAACGTTCCTTACTAAACGTTCCTTACTAAACGTCCCTGCAAGGTCCCTACTAAAGGTCCCTACTAAAACACTCCTTACTAAACGTTCCTTACTAAAGGTCCCTACTAAACGTCCCTACTAAACGGTCCTACTAAACGTCCCTACTAAACGTTCCTTGCTAAACGTTCCTTACTAAACGTTCCTTACTAAACGTCCCTGCAAGGTCCCTACTAAAGGTCCCTACTAAAGGTCCCTACTAAAGGTCCCTACTAAAACGCTCCTTACTAAACGTTCCTTACTAAAGGTCCCTACTAAACGTCCCTACTAAACGGTCCTGCTAAACGTCCCTACTAAACGTTCCTTACTAAACGTCCCTGCAAGGTCCCTACTAAAGGTCCCTTCTAAACGTCCCTACTAAAACGCTCCTTACTAAACGTTCCTTACTAAAGGTCCCTACTAAACGTCCCTACTAAACGGTCCTGCTAAACGTCCCTACTAAACGTTCCTTACTAAACGTTCCTTACTAAACGTCCCTGCAAGGTCCCTACTAAAGGTCCCTACTAAACGTCCCTACTAAAACGCTCCTTACTAAACGTTCCTTACTAAAGGTCCCTACTAAACGGTCCTGCTAAACGTTCCTTACTAAAGGTCCCTACTAAACGTCCCTACTAAACGGTCCTGCTAAACGTTCCTTACTAAACGGTCCTGCTAAACGTTCCTTACTAAACGTCCCTACTAAACGTTCCTGCTAAACGTCCCTACTAAACGTTCCTGCTAAACGTTCCTACTAAACGTCCCTACTAAACGTTCCTGCTAAACGTCCCTACTAAACGTTCGTGCTAAACGTTCCTACTAAACGTTCCTACTAAACGTCCCTACTAAACGTCCCTACTAAACGTTCCTACTAAACGTCCCTACTAAAGGCTCCTACTAAACGTCCCTACTAAACGTTCCTACTAAACGTCCCTGCTAAACGTCCCTACTAAACGTCCCTACTAAACGTCTCTGCTAAACGTCCCTACTAAACGTTCCTACTAAACTTCCCTACTAAACGTCCCTACTAAACGTTCCCACTAAACGTTCCCGCTAAACTTCCCTACTAAACGTCCCTGCTAAACGTCCCTACTAAACATCCCTACTAAACGTTCCTACTAAACGTCCCTACTAAACGTTCCTACTAAACGTTCCTGCTAAACGTCCCTACTAAACGTCCCTACTAAACGTTCCCACTAAACGTCCCTGCTAAACGTCCCTACTAAACGTCCCTACTAAACGTTCCCGCTAAACGTTCCCGCTAAACGTCCCTACTAAACGTCCCTACTAAACGTCCCTACTAAACTTCCCTACTAAACGTCCCTACTAAAGGTCCCTACTAAACGTTCCTGCTAAACGTCCCTACTAAACGTTCCTACTAAACGTCCCTACTAAACGTCCCTGCTAAACGTTCCTGCTAAACTTCCCTACTAAACGTCCCTACTAAACGTTCCTGCTAAACATCCCTACTAAACGTTCCTGCTAAACGTTCCTACTAAACGTTCCTACTAAACGTCCCTACTAAAGGTTCCTACTAAACGTCCCTACTAAACGTACCTGCTAAGCATCCCTACTAAAGGTTCCTGCTAAACGTTCCTACTAAACGTTCCTACTAAACGTCCCTACTAAAGGTTCCTACTAAACGTCCCTACTAAACGTACCTGCTAAACATCCCTACTAAAGGTTCCTGCTAAACGTCCCTACTAAACGTTCCTACTAAACGTCCCTACTAAAGGTTCCTACTAAACGTCCCTACTAAACGTCCCTGCTAAACATCCCTACTAAAGGTTCCTGCTAAACGTCCCTGCTAAACGTTCCTACTAAACGTCCCTACTGAAGGTTCCTGCTAAACGTCCCTACTAAACGTTCCTACTAAACTTCCCTACTAAACGTCCCTACTAAAGGTCCCTACTAAACGTTCCTGCTAAATGTCCCTGTTAAACGTTCCCACTAAACGTTCCTGCTAAACGTTCCTGCTAAACGTTCCTACTAAACATCCCTACTAAACATCCCTACTAAACGTCCCTGCTAAACGTCCCTACTAAAAGTTCCTGCTAAACGTTCCTACTAAACTTCCCTACTAAACGTTCCTACTAAACGTCCCTACTAAACGTTCCTGCTAAACATCCCTACTAAAGGTTCCTGCTAAACGTTCCTACTAAACGTCCCTACTAAAGGTTCCTGCTAAACTTCCCTACTAAACGTCCCAACTAAACGTTCCTGCTAAACATCCCTACTAAAGGTTCCTGCTAAACGTCCCTACTAAACGTTCCTACTAAACGTCCCTACTAAAGGCTCCTGCTAAACGTCCCTACTAAACGTTCCTACTAAACGTCCCTGCTAAACGTTCCTACTAAACGTTCCTACTAAACGTCCCTACTAAACGTTCCTGCTAAACGTCCCTGTTAAACGTTCCCACTAAACGTCCCTACTAAACGTTCCTACTAAACGTTCCTGCTAAACGTCCCTACTAAACGTCCCTACTAAACGTTCCTACTAAATGTCCCTACTAAACGTCCCTGCTAAACGTCCCTACTAAACGTCCCTACTAAACGTTCCTACTAAACGTTCCTACTAAACGTCCCTGCTAAAGGTTCCTGCTAAACGTCCCTACTAAACGTTCCTACTAAACGTTCCTACTAAACGTTCCTGCTAAACGTCCCTACTAAACGTCCCTACTAAACGTCCCTACTAAACGTCCCTGCTAAACGTTCCTACTAAACTTCCCTACTAAACGTCCCTGCTAAACGTTCCTACTAAACGTTCCTACTAAACGTTCCTACTAAACGTTCCTACTAAACATCCCTACTAAACGTTCCTACTAAACGTCCCTACTAAACGTTCCTACTAAACGTTCCTGCTAAACGTCCCTACTAAACGTCCCTACTAAACGTTCCTGCTAAACGTCCCTACTAAACGTTCCTGCTAAACGTTCCTACTAAACTTCCCTACTAAACGTCCCTGCTAAACGTTCCTACTAAACGTCCCTACTAAACGTCCCTACTAAACGTCCCTACTAAACGTTCCTACTAAACGTCCCTACTAAACGTTCCTACTAAACGTTCCTACTAAACGTCCCTACTAAACGTTCCTGCTAAACGTCCCTGCTAAACGTTCCTACTAAACTTCCCTACTAAACGTCCCTGCTAAACGTTCCTACTAAACGTTCCTACTAAACGTTCCTACTAAACGTCCCTACTAAACGTTCCTGCTAAACGTCCCTACTAAACGTCCCTGCTAAACGTTCCTACTAAACGTTCCTACTAAACGTTCCTACTAAACGTCCCTGCTAAACGTTCCTACTAAACGTCCCTACTGAAGGTTCCTGCTAAACGTCCCTACTAAACGTTCCTACTAAACTTCCCTACTAAACGTCCCTACTAAAGGTCCCTACTAAACGTTCCTGCTAAATGTCCCTGTTAAACGTTCCCACTAAACGTTCCTGCTAAACGTTCCTGCTAAACGTTCCTACTAAACATCCCTACTAAACATCCCTACTAAACGTCCCTGCTAAACGTCCCTACTAAAAGTTCCTGCTAAACGTTCCTACTAAACTTCCCTACTAAACGTTCCTACTAAACGTCCCTACTAAACGTTCCTGCTAAACATCCCTACTAAAGGTTCCTGCTAAACGTTCCTACTAAACGTCCCTACTAAAGGTTCCTGCTAAACTTCCCTACTAAACGTCCCTACTAAACGTTCCTGCTAAACATCCCTACTAAAGGTTCCTGCTAAACGTCCCTACTAAACGTTCCTACTAAACGTCCCTACTAAAGGCTCCTGCTAAACGTCCCTACTAAACGTTCCTACTAAACGTCCCTGCTAAACGTTCCTACTAAACGTTCCTACTAAACGTCCCTACTAAACGTTCCTGCTAAACGTCCCTGTTAAACGTTCCCACTAAACGTCCCTACTAAATGTTCCTACTAAACGTTCCTGCTAAACGTCCCTACTAAACGTCCCTACTAAACGTTCCTACTAAATGTCCCTACTAAACGTCCCTGCTAAACGTCCCTACTAAACGTCCCTACTAAACGTTCCTACTAAACGTTCCTACTAAACGTCCCTGCTAAAGGTCCCTGCTAAACGTCCCTACTAAACGTTCCTACTAAACGTTCCTACTAAACGTTCCTGCTAAACGTCCCTACTAAACGTCCCTACTAAACGTCCCTACTAAACGTCCCTGCTAAACGTTCCTACTAAACTTCCCTACTAAACGTCCCTGCTAAACGTTCCTACTAAACGTTCCTACTAAACGTTCCTACTAAACGTTCCTACTAAACATCCCTACTAAACGTTCCTACTAAACGTCCCTACTAAACGTTCCTACTAAACGTTCCTGCTAAACGTCCCTACTAAACGTCCCTACTAAACGTTCCTGCTAAACGTCCCTACTAAACGTTCCTGCTAAACGTTCCTACTAAACTTCCCTACTAAACGTCCCTGCTAAACGTTCCTACTAAACGTCCCTACTAAACGTCCCTACTAAACGTCCCTACTAAACGTTCCTACTAAACGTCCCTACTAAACGTTCCTACTAAACGTTCCTACTAAACGTCCCTACTAAACGTTCCTGCTAAACGTCCCTGCTAAACGTTCCTACTAAACTTCCCTACTAAACGTCCCTGCTAAACGTCCCTGCTAAACGTTCCTACTAAACGTTCCTACTAAACGTCCCTGCTAAACGTCCCTACTAAACGTCCCTACTAAACGTCCCTACTAAACGTCCCTGCTAAACGTTCCTACTAAACGTCCCTACTAAACGTCCCTACTAAACGTCCCTACTAAACGTCCCTACTAAACGTTCCTACTAAACGTTCCTACTAAACATCCCTACTAAACGTTCCTACTAAACGTCCCTACTAAACGTTCCTACTAAACGTTCCTGCTAAACGTCCCTGCTAAACGTTCCTACTAAACTTCCCTACTAAACGTCACTGCTAAACGTTCCTACTAAACGTCCCTGCTAAACGTTCCTACTAAACGTCCCTGCTAAACGTTCCTACTAAACGTCCCTACTAAACGTCCCTACTAAACGTCCCTACTAAACGTTCCTACTAAACGTCCCTACTAAACGTTCCTACTAAACGTTCCTACTAAACGTCCCTACTAAACGTTCCTGCTAAACGTCCCTGCTAAACGTTCCTACTAAACTTCCCTACTAAACGTCCCTGCTAAACGTCCCTGCTAAACGTTCCTACTAAACGTTCCTACTAAACGTTCCTACTAAACGTCCCTACTAAACGTCCCTACTAAACGTCCCTACTAAACGTCCCTACTAAACGTTCCTACTAAACGTCCCTACTAAACGTCCCTGCTAAATGTTCCTACTAAACGTTCCTACTAAACGTCCCTACTAAACGTTCCTGCTAAACGTTCCTACTAAACTTCCCTACTAAACGTCCCTGCTAAACGTCCCTGCTAAACGTTCCTACTAAACGTTCCTACTAAACGTTCCTACTAAACGTCCCTACTAAACGTTCCTGCTAAACGTCCCTACTAAACGTTCCTGCTAAGGATGTATCAGAGAGTGTTTATGTGGGTGCATGCAGGTGTGTATGTGTGTGTGTGTGTGGGGGGGGGATATCTACAAAAGGCGGGCCCTGCAGAAAAAGTTGGGGAACCACTGGGCTACACGATGATCATGGTCTGTTCTGCTGAGTCCATACTGACCCAGGGAACCAGTATCACTGCTCGATTCACTTGACCTTAAGTGGTATGCTAACATTGTTCCGTGTTAGCATAAAGCAGCCGTATTTTAGTGTATGTGGTGTTCCGTCTCCCACTGATGAGAACCAGTTTAGATCTCACAAAGGCCGGAGCCTGCTGGATTCAACAGGATACCAACTGTTTTCCATTCACTTTCTCTAACATTTTGCATACAGGTTGTAAAACCTTTAGTTTGTGAACCAAATAAATTCTTCCCACTATTCTCGTGTAAATGTAGCAAAGTGACAATTTGTTTAATTTGAAGCTGTGTCAGTCTTTTCACAACTACTCTCACTTTGTTCATTTACAAGTCAAACTTCGTATTTTTCATATCATTGATGAAGATGAGGCTGGTCAAGCCAAGCTTTGGTTGATTGGCTCGCTGTGTGCAGATGGCTGCCTGCCTCGCCCACATGTCAAAGGTAAACAGATAAGCCCCGCCCACCCGCTGGTTGTACTTGCTGGCTTTGTGTCTTGTACAAAGCCAGCAGTTTACCTGGTGGCAGAGCAGCGCTGCTGCAGGTGTGTTCCTGTCCCGGCCTCGTCTGCTGGGTAACTGATCGCTGCAGATAGATTCATGGTTAAATGCCTGTTTATCATTAGACGCTGGTGTGATGGTGAGCATGTGTGGCGCGTTGACATTGATATGCAGTAAGTGTTGGCCTGTGTACTTGCTGTAGGACTCATATGTGCTATGAAGGGCAGTGTTGAAGTTATCAAACCAAGCAACGAAGGAACAGATGAAGAAATCTGGACATGGACACATGAAAAACAAAAGAATAAAATGGAGCATAAAACCCCCGTTGTGTATTGACTTAGTTTTGTTTTGTGTATGGCTGTGTGTGAATAGTGTCGAGTCCTTTGTCCCCATATGGTTGGGTTTGTTGTGAGTCATGCCATCAGATCCCGTCCTGCTCCACCAGTCAGGGCTGGTATGTTGAAAAGCCCTGCAGACATGGTGCACATGCTGGTGAGATTCTGGCGGTGTGCACAGCCATGTCTCACAGCCTTCCTTGTGACACTTGTTCACCATTAAGATGTATTGTGTGTCTGCAGAGAAGCACGACTGAGCTTTGATCCAGCACTGCTTCAGCCTGCCACTTTTTTTAATCAGCAGAGTCAGGGATTCCTGGGCAGTGCACATGGACAGGGTGGCCCTGTACAGAGAAAGGTTGGCCCTCCTAGCTATGGACTCATCACTGGAGGGAAGAGGAGGGGCGCTATGTGGAAGGTGATTAGTCCTGGTGGTGAAGTTTGACATGTAGCCAACATGAACCCCTTCAGAATCAGCTGCAGGTTATATTTTCCTCAAGCTAGTCAGATGGGAGTTTGAGGAACCTGAGTTAATCAGATGGTAGTGGGATAAAACAACCTTTCAGATGAGAATATGGTAAAGCCAAGCCTATCAGATGGGAGTATGATTAAGCCAGGCCTATCAGATGAGAGTATGATAAAGCCAAGCCTATCGGATGAGAGTATGATAAAGCCAAGCCTATCAGACGGGAGTATGATAAAGCCGAGCCTATCAGACGGGAGTATGATAAAGCCGAGCCTAGCAGATGAGAGTATGATAAAGCCGAGCCTATCAGACGGGAGTATGATAAAGCCGAGCCTATCAGACGGGAGTATGATTAAGCCAGGCCTATCGGATGAGAGTATGATAAACCCGAGCCTATCAGATGGGAGTATGGTAAAGCCAAGCCTATCAGATGGGAGTATGATTAAGCCAGGCCTATCAGATGAGAGTATGATAAAGCCAAGCCTATCAGACGGGAGTATGATAAAGCCGAGCCTATCAGACGGGAGTATGATAAAGCCAAGCCTATCAGACGGGAGTACGATAAAGCCGAGCCTATCAGACGGGAGTATGATAAAGCCGAGCCTATTAGATGGGAGTATGATAAAGCCGAGCCTATCAGATGGGAGTATGATAAAGCCGAGCCTATCAGATGGGAGTATGATTAAGCCAGGCCTATCGGATGGGAGTATGATAAAGCCGAGCCTATCAGATGGGAGTATGATTAAGCCAGGCCTATCAGATGGGAGTATGATAAAGCCGAGCCTATCAGATGGGAGTATGATTAAGCCAGGCCTATCAGATGGGAGTATGATAAAGCCGAGCCTATCAGATGGGAGTATGATTAAGCCAGGCCTATCAGATGGGAGTATGATAAAGCCGAGCCTATCAGATGGGAGTATGATTAAGCCAGGCCTATCAGATGGGAGTATGGTAAAGCCAAGCCTATCAGATGAGAGTATGATAAAGCCGAGCCTATCAGATGAGAGTATGATAAAGCCGAGCCTATCAGACGGGAGTATGATAAAGCCGAGCCTATCAGACGGGAGTATGATAAAGCCGAGCCTATCAGACGGGAGTATGATAAAGCCGAGCCTATCAGATGGGAGTATGATAAAGCCGAGCCTATCAGATGGGAGTATGATTAAGCCAGGCCTATCAGATGAGAGTATGATAAAGCCGAGTCTATCAGACGGGAGTATGATAAAGCCGAGCCTATCAGACGGGAGTATGATAAAGCCGAGCCTATCAGATGGGAGTATGGTAAAACCAGGCCTATCAGATGGGAGTATGATAAACCCGAGCCTATCAGATGGGAGTATGGTAAAACCAGGCCTATCAGATGGGAGTATGATTAAACCAGGCCTATCAGATGGGAGTATGATAAAGCCGAGCCTATCAGATGGGAGTATGATTAAGCCAGGCCTATCAGATGGGAGTATGATAAAGCCGAGCCTATCAGATGGGAGTATGGTAAAACCAGGCCTATCAGATGGGAGTATGATAAACCCGAGCCTATCAGATGGGAGTATGGTAAAACCAGGCCTATCAGATGGGAGTATGATAAAACCAGGCCTATCAGATGGGAGTATGATTAAGACAGGCCTCTCAGATGGGAGTATGATTAAGCCAGGCCTATTAGATGGGAGTATGATTAAGCCAGGCCTATCAGATGGGAGTATGATTAAGCCAGGCCTATCAGATGGGAGTATGGTAAAGCCGAGCCTATCAGATGGGAGTATGGTAAAACCAGGCCTATCAGATGGGAGTATGATAAACCCGAGCCTATCAGATGGGAGTATGGTAAAACCAGGCCTATCAGATGGGAGTATGATTAAGCCAGGCCTATCAGATGGGAGTATGATAAAACCAGGCCTATCAGATGGGAGTATGATTAAGCCAGGCCTATCAGATGGGAGTATGATTAAGCCAGGCCTATTAGATGGGAGTATGATAAAACGAGTTATGTGGCAGTAGCAGGTCAGTCGGTGCAGCAGACTGCAAATGAAGGTTAGCTACCCTCTGCAGTTACTGGTAGATCAACAGACTAACCAACCATCACTAGCCAGTGTTTTCTGGGCAACTGATTTAATTTCCACCCCGGTTTTAACTCCTGGATTTAGTTGCCCAGTCCAGGGCAGAGCTGGGGGTAGGACAGGGCTGGTTATGTTCTGGTATTTGAGGTGACATTCTCAGGGAGGTCTGCTGACTGAAGGCTCTGGAATGACCAGCGGGAATTCCTGAACAGGCTGAAGAAGAGCCTGTTTCCACTGGCTCTGTGTCAGCACTGACCATGACTCACCAGCTGCTGACACAGACAGACACACACACACACACAGACAGACACACACATATAGACACAGACGCATGCACATACAGACACAGTAACACAGACAGACACAGTCACACAGACAGACACACACATGCAGACACAAGACACACAGACAGACACACACATAGACACAGACAGACACACATACAGACACAGTCAAACAGACACACACAACCACACATACAGACAGACACATACACACAGTGACGTACAGACAGACACTTAAACAGACAGACACATACAAACACACAGACACATACAAACACAGACACACATCATCATCGTCCTCATCGGCAGTCACTCAAAGCGAGTATGACGGGCCTCTCTGTTGGGTTGTCTACTTGTGGGTCCCCAGATGGCTCTAGAGGCCTAGCCGTGGTCCACGTACTTCTGTGCAGTGTGGACAGGGGAAAGTGGTGGTGGTTGGTGATGGTGGTTGAGCCTTTTTCTCTCCTTGTGGTGCTGTTGCTTTTTCTCTGCAGCACAGTCGAGTTCCATTTCCTGATGTGCAGCTCCTTCCTGCACGGGTTTCTTCCAGGAGCGCCTGTCCAGTGCAGTGTGTTCCTGTATCTCGATGTGTGTGATGTTGACTTTCTTCAGGCTGGTCTTGATATTGTCCTTGAAATGTTTCTTTTGCCTGCCGGGAGCTTGCTGACCTTCCTTCAGCTGGGGGTACAGGATCTGTTGGGGGAGGCGGATGTTGGACAGGCGGATGACATGGCCAGTCTATCAGAGGTGGTGCTGCGTTATTATGATGGTGATGCTAGTCGTGTTGGCTTCTTCCAGAATACTGATGTTGATGTGTCTGTCCTTCCAGCTGACCCTCAGGGTCTTTCATAAGGATCTTTGGTGGTTTTGTTCCACAGCTCTCGGGTGCCTGCTGTAGGTGGTCCATGGCTCTGCTCATGCAGCAGGGTGGCCTCCCTGTGGTTTGCTGCTTGTTCCCAGGGGGTAAGGTTGATTACAAACCTTTGGATGTGGGCCTTGATGTTATCTTTTTATCACTTCTTTTGTCCTCCTGGGGCACAGCGTCCTGTCATGAGCTGGGAGTAAAGGACTTGTTTCAGGAGGTGAGAGTCAGACATGCGAAGGACATAGCCAGTCCACCTCAGCTGATTTTGTGCGATGGTGGCAGTTATAGTAGGCATGTTGGCCTCCTCGAGGACGCTGAAGTTGGTGTGCTTATCCTCCCGTAAGGATTTTCCCGAGGCCTCGCTGTTGGTATGCCTCCAGTGCCCTCGGGTGAAAAGACTAAGAAGAAGGATGTAGTCCAGGGAGTGTGTGAGGCAGATGCCAGCAGTGTGTAGCAGTGTGTCTGTATATGTGTGTGATTAATCCCAATACATTCTGGTGTCTGAGATCCACGACTTATCATACTGCCGCTGAGCAGCAGACAGGCTCTACAGCCACCCACAGCACTACAGTTGTGCAGACACCCCTCAACCAAGAGAACAGTCAGAGCCCAAAGCACCGCAGCCTCGGAGGAACACTGAGCCCACAGGGGGAGCCATTTTAATTATTCGTTTATTCTTAGCTGAGATTGAGCAGATTGACAGCATTTTTTTTTTCCTTTTAGAATTTTCCCTCTTTTTCTCCCCAATTATATCCAGCCAATTACCCCACTCTTCCGAGCTGTTCTGGTCGCTGCTCCACCCCCTCTGCCGATCCGGGGAGGGCTGCAGACTACCACGTCTCCTCCGATACATGTGGAGTCACCAGCTGCTTCTTTTCACCTGACAGTGAGGAGTTTCACCGGGTGGATGTAGCGTGTGGGAGGATCACGCTATTCCCCCCAGTTCCCCCTCCCCCCAAACAGGCGCCCCGACTGACCAGAGGAGGCGCTAGTGCAGCGATCAGCACACACACCCACATCCGGCTTCCCCCGCAGACACAGCCAATTGTGTCTGTAGGGACGCCTGACCAAGCCGAGGGTAACACGGGGACTCGAACCGGCAATCCCCGTGTTGGTAGGCAATGGAATAGACCACTACACGACCCGAACGCCCTGGGTTGACAGCATTTACATCTTGCAGCTGGGTGCCGCCATGTTGAATCTGTTCTCTCTTTGTGCTCTTAGATGTGTTCACTGAGGAGCAGTATGCATTCCTGCTGGTCAGTGAGCAGACTGAATTAGGGGTTTTATTAGGGGTTTGTAGGCTGGGACCAGGAACAGGCAGAGGTGGTCAGAATGCCCCAGATGAGGGCAGGGAGTAGCTTTGTATGAGTCCTTGATGTTTGTATAGAGATGGTACAGGGTGTTTTGTCCCCTAGTGGGGCAGGAGACATGCTGATGGAATTTGGGCAATACAGCCCTCAGGTTAGCCGGATTAAAATCACCACCTATGCTAAAGGCATTGTCAGGGTGTTTGGTCTGTTGTCTGCTGATGGCAAATTGTAGCTGCTTAAGTGCTAGCTTAGCATTAGCATGTGGGGGGATGTATACAGTGGAGATGGTAATGGCTGTTAGCTCCCTGGGCAGGTAAAAAGGCCTGCACTGAATCATAAGGAGCTCCAGATCAGCAGAGCAATGCCTTTCAACCATCTTTATATTGTTGCACCAAGAGTTATTGACATAAATACTCAAACCTCCCCCGCGGATCTTGCCGGAGTCCGCTGTCCTGTCGGCACGGAAGGCTGTGCGGCCTGCTAGCTCGACTGCCGAGTCGGCTATGTTGCTGCTGAGCCAAGTCTCCGTAAACATCAGCATCTGCAGCCTTTTCTGAGAGGACAGCCTGAGTCTTATCTCGTCCATTTTGTTAGCTAACGATCGGACATTAGCCATGAAGATGCTGGGGAGGGAAACTTTGAAGGGAGTGCTACTTAGCTTAGCATGTAGCCCGCCTCGTTTCCCCCTCTTCTGTTCACGTTGCCGATGCGGGGCAGTGTTTCCACTGCGAGACCGGTGAGCGGATAATATGGATGGGGACGTTGTCCGTGATGGTGGAGGGAAGTGAGTAATCCCTTCTGAGGGTTAACACGTCCTGACGGATGTAGAAGAGCACATGACCTACAGTGGGGAAAATAATTGTTTGACCCCTTGCTGATTTTGTAAGTTTGCCCACTTACAAAGAGTGCAACAGTCTATAATTTTAAGCGTAGGTTCATTTTAACAGTGAGAGACAGAATATGACCAAAAAAAGTGGAATAAGACGTTGTATGAATTTTATGAATTTATTTGCATATTTTTGGTCCAAAATAAATATTTGAACCCCTGGACAAACATTATGTTAATATTTAGTAGAAAAGCCATTATTGGCCAGCACAGATGTCAAACGGTTTTTATAGTTTCTGACAAGGTTTGTGCACATTTCAGCAGGGATGTTGGCCCACTCCTCCCTGCAGACAGCCTCCAAATCGTTCAGGTTTCGAGGCTGTCGCCTGGCAACCCGAATTTTAAGCTCCCTCCAAAGATTTTCGATTGGATTCAGGTCTGGAGACTGGCTAGGCCATTCCAGAAGCTTGATGTGCTTCTTCTTCAGCCACTCTTTGGTTGCTTTGGCGGTGTGCTTTGGGTCGTTGTCGTGTTGGAACACCCATCCACGACCCATCTTCAGCGCTCTCACTGAGGGAAGGAGGTGTTGGTCCAGAATTCCGCGGTAAATGGCCCCGTCCATCCTCCCCTCAATGCGATGGAGTTGTCCTGTCCCCTTGGCTCAAAAGCACCCCCAAAGAATGATGTTGCCACCCCCGTGGTTGATGGTGGGGATGGTGTTCTTTGGGTTGTACTCCGTGTTCTTCACCCTCCAAACACGGCGAGTTGAGTTGAGCCCGAAAAGTTCTATTTTGGTCTCATCCGACCACATCACCTTCTTCCAGGCCTCTTCTGAGTCGTCCAGGTGTTCATTGGCGAACTGCAGACGGGCCTGTACATGTGCCTTCTTGAGCAGTGGGACCTTGCGTGCGCTGCAGGATCTTAATCCATGACGGCGTAGTGTGTTACTAACCGTTTGCTTTGTAACTGTGGTCCCAGATGCCTTCAGGTCATTAACCAGTTCCCCCCTTGTGGTTCTGGGATGATTCCTCACCGTTCGCATGATCAGGGACACCCCACGAGGCGAGATCTTGCGTGGAGCCCCAGACCGAGGAAGGTTGGCGGTGGTGTGGTGTTCCTTTCATTTCCTGATAACTGCACCGACAGTTGTTACTTTCTCTCAAAGATGCTTTCCAATTCTCTTGTAGCCCATCCCAGCCTAGTGCAGGTCTACAGTCTTGTCCCTGGTGTCCTTAGACAGCTCTTTGGTCTTGCCCATGGTGGAGATGTTGAAATCTGATTGATTGGGTGTGGACAGGTATCTTTTGTACAGGTAACGAGGTAATGCAGGTGTATTTTATGTGGGTAATTAGTTTGGATTGGGGGTGCATTTTAAAGAAAAACTAACTGGTTTGTGGGAGCCAGAATACTTGCTGTTTGGTAGGGGATCAAATACTTATTTTTCTAAATCAGGTGGTTATTAATTTTTATAAATTCATATGATGTGATTTTCTGGAATTTTCTTTGGGATTCCATCTCTCACTGTTAAAATGTATATATGATTAAAATTATAGACTTGCATTCTTTGTAAGTGGGCAAACCTACAAAATCAGCAAGGGGTCAAATAATTATTTTCCCCACTATACACTTGTAAGTAAACTTAAAACGAATGTGTAAATAACAAAGAAAACACAACTCTGAACAGGGAGCCACAGTAGCCGCTGCGTCCAGCGTGCCGCCATCTTGGATGTTAATGATGATGATGATAATAATAATAATGATAATAATGATGATAATAAAACTAATAATGATAATGATAATAATAATAATCATTACATTTATATAGTGCTTTATGTTGACACACCCAAAGTGCTTCACAGTGAAGGGGGCAACTCACCTCAACTACCACCAGTGTGTAGTACCACCTAGTGATGCAGAGCAGAACCTCACCATGCATCAGCTTGAGGTGGAGAGGGAGGGGTCATTGAGCCAGTTACATTGGGGATGATTAGGAGGCCAGATGGAGATTGCCAGGTGGAGAGAGCCAGGTTTGGAGTTTTTCCAGGACGCAGAGGACCCCTACACTTTGTGATACGTGCCATGAGATTTTTAATGACCACAGTGAGTCAGGACCTCGGTTTAACTTCTCGTTTGACGTCTGAAGGATGGGTGTAAAAGGCTTTATATTATCATATATGAAATGTGCTATATAAGTAAATTTTGATTGATTTTGTGGTGTGTGTGTGTGTGTGTGTGTGTGTGTGTGTGTGTGTGTGTGTGTGTGGCTTTGGCCCCACAGTGAAGCCCTTCACCACAGCCGTGAAAGAGATGAGGCTCCACAGGGACGACTTTGAGATGCTGAAGGTGATTGGTCGAGGAGCCTTTGGAGAGGTGAGACTTCCTGGTTTGATCTACACCTGGTTCTCCTTCATTAAGCAGAAGAGCAGTGATCCAGATGAACTCATGGTGGTTCTGGAGTGGTTAGATGGAATTTCAAAACATTTCTAATCAGAGCATCTCAGACTGAGCATAGCAAGGAAGCTGTGTTCAAGTTATGATCAGCAATAAGGACGTTTGAATAGACATCATCACTAACTAACACGATGGTTCAGCTGATTTTCTGCCTGTCTTGTCATGCCTGTCTGTCTGTCTTTATGCCTCTCTGTCATTATGCCTGTCTGTTTGTCCCAGCTGTTTTCATTACATACCTTTAACCTAACCTCTGGGTGACCAGTGGACCAAAGCTAGACTGGTAGACAGCATTCTGATGTTTAGTCCAGGCCCTAGACACACACACATACACACACATGAACAATGGGAGGGGACCGGGGGAGTGGTGTGAGACACAGGCTTGCCTACAGGAAGCACATATTAATACCTGAACCAGAGAGGAAATACACTCTCTCCCTCTCTCTCTCTCTCTTTGTCTTTTTCACGCTGTGTACCACTACTGCTCTTCCTCTGTACTGTAACATTACAGGAAATATTTCCAGATAAGTGTCAGCCTGCATTTCCTGTTTAAGACCCCCCCTCCCAAGAGAGGAAGAAGAGAGGGAGGGTGTAGGTAGAACACAATGGCTTCCCCTCCTTCCTTCTCCTCTCGTCCTTCCTAACAAACCTCGCCCGCCTATTCCTACGTATATCCACCTTTACCCAACCAGTACCGCCCGTACCCACCAAAACGTGACTGTACACACCCATACTCACCTCGCCCAGGTATGCCCCCTACTGTTAGTGGAAATACTCACAGTATGGAGCTATTCCCCTGCTTCACTGCTAAAGGCGACAAAGCAGCTATCAGTAAAATGTGTGCAGCCGAAACATGAGGAGGGGACGCCACCTATGAAATTCTGTGTGTTGAATAACATCAAACACATATACATAATTTTTAAAAAGAAAGCAGCAAAAACGTTCAAGACAAAATAAGACATTATGGTGACAGAAACTATACATCGATAGTACTCCTGGTGTTTTTTAATCCTTCGTAAAGAAAAAGAAGTTCAAAAATAATTTGGGTATTTGTTTTGGTATCAGCCAAGATGTTTCATTTTGGTGCATCCCTAAAGTGGGCTCACCCACAGAACGCTGACTGCTGAGCAGGCTGCACCCAGCCTGGAGCTGGCTGATGGTTCAGGAAGAGAAGATGTACTTTATTCACCCCTGTGGGGGAATTCATCCCAGCACAACACACACTGTCGTTCACAGCAGTGGGCAGCTGCAGCACCTGGGGACCAACTCCAGTTCTCCCTTCCATTGTCTTGCTCAGGGGCACAGGCAGGAGTATGAACCCTAACATGCGTGTCTTTTTAAAAAAAAATATTTCTGATTTTTCCCTTTTTTCTCCCAATTTAGTGGCCAATCGATCCCTATTTTAATTCAAACACCCACCCTCGTACTGCATGCGTTCACCAACTGCATCTCTCCGGCCGGCAGTCTCGAAGGAGACGCCTCCCCACTTTCGTGACAAGGCGACTCCAAGCCGAACCACTGTTTTTTCTGACACACACAGAGACGCATTCACGTGACGAACACAAGCCGACTCCGCCCCCCTCCGGAAGACAGCGTTGCCAATGATTGCTGCTTCGTCGAGTCCGGCCATAGTCAGATCTGACGAGACCGGGGCGCGAATCCCAGTCCCCAGTGGGCAACTGCATCGACGCAAAGCCGATGCTTAGACCGCTACATCACCGCGGACTCTGACATTCGTGTCTTTTTGGTGCTGGGAGGAAACCAGAGCACCTGGAGGAAACGCACACAGACACGAGGGGAACATGCAAACTCCACACAGAAAGGACCTGGGTCGGGCTGGAGTTCGAACCCAGGACCTTCGTGCTGTGAGGCAACAGTGCTGACCACTGGACCACCGTGTCGGCCAGTAGATTGGACCAATAAGAATTGATCCAAACACTTAAAAATGCACCCTTTCTCGTCTCCTTCTCACTTTCCTTGAGCACTCTTGAACATGTCAGAAAGATCAAACAAGAATTACAGGAGAAGTTTGAGAGTAAGCGGACTGGACCAGGTCTGTAGCATGCTGGACTGAAGAGATACAGCATCAGAGGGATTTCCCTCAATTACTGACTCTGGCTTTGACCCTTTGCCACTTTCTAGTTGGTATTCTGGAATTTGTTGATCTGTGCTGACGACTGTGTAGCACTTTTCTAGCTGCAATAGCTGCTCAAAGCGCTTCACAATCATTTAGTGCCCCACATTCACCCACACACACACCTACACTGATGGAGATGTCAACCATATAAGGCAGCAACCAGCTCATCAGGAGCAATTAGAGTTAGGTGTCTTTCTCAGGCACACCTCAACATTTTTGCAAGGAGGAGCTGAGGATCGAACTGGCAACCCTCTGGTTACCAGATGACCTGCTCAACCCCGAGCCAATGCCAACTGTAAAGCCAGTGGAAACATGTTGAGTTGGACTTACTGTTTATGACCCTCCCTCTCCTCCTCCTGTCAATCAACAACCCAGACGAGGAGGGAATGCTCTTTGATCCCGTGTCCCTCTTGTGTCAATCATTGACTGTATCGTGCCCTCCTGGTGTGATTGGATATGTCTTGGCTTTGAGGACAGACAAAGACAGCTAGAGACAGAGAAAGAGGTAGAGAGAAAGACACACACCATCATCATCAGCGGTCACTCAGTGTCGAGTATGACCGTCCTCCTTCTAGGTCAGGGGTGTCAAATCCAAACTTACTGAGGGCCATTCTGAGGGTTGTGAATAAAATTGGGGGCCATGACATTCATTACAGTGAGTCTTGTTAAGGTTACAACCCATGTGCTATTTATATAGCACAGACAGTTTTTTAGGATTATTGTATATTTGATTGGTCTCTTTGTACAGTAAACTTCAATACTCTGTATGCTTCTTCTCATTTTCCTGTCGGTGTGACATTCAAATTTCCCCAACCTGGGGATTAATAAAAGGCAATTCAATTCAGTTCAATTCATATATGACTCAGAGGTAACGTCAATGCAGCCAAACTGGCGTGTTTATTCACACAATCAAACCAAACACATGACTGGCGAGAACCTGCCAGGAGAGGGCACATGGAGGACAGGACCATAACAATTATGTTTATAAGTAGGCTAGCAGGTGGATTAAATAAAATAAAAATACAGTTTGTTTCCCCTTCATATTTGTGGGTAATTCTTTATATCAGCAAAATAAGATGGAAGTGCTGTCAATATAGCGGCAAGTGCAAAAACAATGTTGTATTTAAAGATAATAAAAAATAAAAGAAGAAGACAAGTGCACAATTAGACAAACTACATTAGCAGTCTACCCTACTATAGGTTCAGTTTTTAACAAAATAGTTTCACAATTAAACAAAACCATTAGGCCTACTACTGTGTCTTTCAACACAACAAATTATGTTTTCTGTGATAACACAAAATAGTCAGTGCAACAAGGCCTATCTGAAATGCATTGTAGTTCAACTCTTACCAGACACTCTGCACCTTTTCTTAGAGATGATCTCGTCTATTCTAGGCTTAATGTCCTTAGCTGTGGCCAGTTTCAATACCGAGAGCAAATGCTGGTCCCTGAGTCGGGATCTGTGGGATGTCTTGTTCAGGTTCATTATGGAGAACATCTGTTCACATGAGTAAGTGCTTCCGAACATGGACATGATGCGTGCAGCATGAAGACGGAGCTCTGGCATTGATTCGGGGAGGAGAGGTGCAAACTCAGCAGTCCCGACTGACTGGTACTGGGACTTCAGAGTGCTGCTACATTGCGGTTCAGTGAGTTCCAACTGCAGGTGCTCAGGGGCAGTGTCGACATCAGTTGCAAAAGGATTTGCGAACAGGTCAAGGTTGAATTTCTGTGATTCAAAATCAGCAAACCTCCTGCTGAATTCCGCTTTGAGTGTGTTCAGTTTGTCAGCATACACTTGGGTCGGGAGTGGAATGGTGACTGTGGCGCTCATTGATTGACAGGTAGGAAAGTGGGTCAAGTTACCTTTGCGCATCTGGCCCTCCCACTGACGCAGTTTCAATTCAAATGCCTTCATGGAGTCCCGCATCTCAGTGATCAGCTGCTTTCTTCCCTGGAGTTTTAGATTCAGTGAACTGAGGTGCTCCGTGATGTCACACATAAACGCCAAATCGCTCATCCACCTTTCATCCTCAAGCTCGGGGACGACCTTCTGTTTGCTTTCCATGAAACAAGCGATCTCAGCGTGGGTGTCGTAAAACCTCCTCAGCACTTTCCCCCAACTCAACCAGTGCACCTCCGTGTGATAGGGCGCATCCTCGTGCACAGAGTTTTCCTCCTCTAAAAGAGCCCTAAACTGCCGATGATTCAAGCCCCGTGCACGAATAAAGTTCACAGTTTTAGTCACAACAGTCATGACATGTTCCATGCCCAACACCTTACCGCAGAGGGCTTCCTGGTGGATGATGCAGTGGTAGGCTACCAGGTTTTCTCCTGTGTGCCCCATCGCCTTTCGAGTCAAACTGACCAAACCACGAACTTCCCCGCACATCGCCGGTGCACCATCCGTTGTCAGTCCAACAAGTTTATTGCAGGGCAGTTCCATTTTGTTCACGCTCTGCTCCACTTGGGTGAAAATGTCCTGTCCTGTTGTTGTCCCGTGAATCGGTTTCACGTCTAAAAGTTCTTCAGTGACGGACAACTGAGTGTCAACCCCTCGGATGAATATGGACAGCTGGGCTGTGTCTGTCCTGTCTGTACTCTCATCTACCGCTAGTGAGTATGAAACAAAGTCCTTGGCTTTTCTTTTTAGCTGGCTCTCTACATCAGAGGCCATTTCATCAACACGACTAGCCACAGTATTTAGGGACAGGCTGATCTTTGAAAATGCCTGCTTCTTGTCAGGGCACACAATGTTGCACACTTTTTCAAGGCAGTCTTTAATAAACTCTCCCTCGCTAAACGGCTTGCTAGCCTTTGCGATTTCCTCTGCAATAATAAAACTTGCCTTGGTAGCGCCCACACTTTCACTACTGATGCGAGTGAACATGCTTTGCTGATATTGAAGGTTGCGTTTCAAGTCTTTGGCTTTCTGCAGCCGTTGCTCCATGTCCAGCATATTGCGTAGCATATTGCTCGCCATGCTTCGTTTCGAAGTGTTTGCGGATGTTGTACTCTTTGAACACTGCCAGCGACTCTTGACATACGAGACACACTGGCTTTTGTTTTAATTCACAAAACAGGTATTCAGCTTCCCACCTCTCTTGAAACTGTCGATACTCTTTGTCTACTTTTCTTTTTTTCGCCATCATTTGTTCATGCTAGCTAGCTCTCGATCTCTTTTGCAAAGCGTACGTTCAGGTAATGTTACTCGGGTGACGTAGGCAATGCTACTGCAGGAACATGCTACTCAGCATTTCCGTTACTAAGGGAAAAAAGCAAAGTGCGGCAGCGCCCTCTTGTGTTTCAGCGTTGCATTGTCACAGACACAAGCTCTCGGGCCACATTCAGTTGATGACCAGGATTGACAGGAGGGCCGGATTAAATATTGCGGAGGGCCTTGTTTGGGCCACGGGCCTTGTTATTGACACGTGTTCTAGGTCCTTGTGGGTCTTCAGGTGGGCGTAGAGGCTGATCCTGGAGCTGTATATTTTGGGGTAATGTGGGCAAGGGTGTGAAGGAGTGGTTGAGGATGTGGTTTGGGCCTTTCTGGTAACTCGCTCCTTTCTGGGTCAGCGCTTGTTTTCAGCAGCACAGTGGAGGTCATGCTTGTAGCGCCCAGCACCTCAGTTTTTCTGCTTGTTCCCAGGTGTTAAGGTCGATGCCAGACCTTTGGATGTGGGCCTTAATGTTATCTTTATATCGCTTCTTTTGTCCTCCTGGGGCACGGTGTCCTGTCACGACCTGAGAGTAAAGGACTTGCTTCAGGAGGTGAGAGTCAGACATGCGGAGGATATGGCCAGTCCATCTCAGCTGATTTTGTGCAGTGGTGGCAGTTATAGTAGGCATGTTGGCCTCCTCAAGAATGCTCAAGTTGGTGCACTTATCCTCCCTTAAGGATCTTCCCGAGGCATCGCTGTTGGTATGCCTCAAGTGCCCTCAGGTGCCTCGGGTATTTGTGGTCCAGGTTTCTGACCCATACAGTAGGGTGGGCAGCACTACTGCTTTGTATACCAGAATTTTTGTTCTGGCCTGAAGGTTGTGGTTTTCAAAAACCCTTTTACTCAATCTTGAGAAGGCCCGGCTGGGACAACTGAGACAATGGTATATTTCAATGTCAGTGTTGGCTTTGGAGGAGAGAAGATATGGGAACTTCTCCACGTTTTCGAGTCTGGTGTTGTCTGCAGAGATGGATGGGGCAGAGCAGGTATATTTCTGTTGGATGGGGTTGTCTGCAGAGATGGATGGGGCAGAGCAGGTATATTTCTGTTGGGTGGGGTTGTCTACAGAGATGGATGGGGCAGAGCAGGTATATTTGTGTTGGGTGGGGTTGTCTACAGAGGTGGACTGGATGGGGCAGAGCAGGTATATTTCTGTTGGATGGGGTTGTCTGCAGAGATGGATGGGGCAGAGCAGGTATATTTCTGTTGGGTGGGGTTGTCTACAGAGATGGATGGGGCAGAGCAGGTATATTTCTGTTGGGTGGGGTTGTCTACAGAGGTGGACTGGATGGGGCAGAGCAGGTATATTTCTGTTGGGTGGGGTTGTCTACAGAGGTGGACTGGATGGGGCAGAGCAGGTATATTTCTGTTGGGTGGGGTTGTCTACAGAAGTGGACTGGATGGGGCAGAGCAGGTATATTTCTGTTGGGTGGGGTTGTCTACAGAGATGGATGGGGCAGAGCAGGTATATTTCTGTTGGGTGGGGTTGTCTACAGAGGTGGACTGGATGGGGCAGAGCAGGTATATTTCTGTTGGGTGGGGTTGGTAGAGGATATTTTTTATGTTAATGGCCGAGGCCACCAGTATGCTCTGTAGTTCCTCTTCTAGGAAGGACACTAAGGCGTTGTCATCGGCGTACTGCAGCTCTATGAGGGATATTGTGTTGTGGTGGTTTTACCTTTACACACATATGCACACACACGCACACACAAAGACAGGTCGAGAGAAGAGACACGAGAGAGAGAGAGAGAGAGAGAGAGAGAGAGAGAGAGAGAGAGAGAGAGAGAGAGAGAGAGAGAGAGAGAGAGAGAGAGAGAGAGAGAGAGAGAGAGAGAGAGAGAGAGAGAGAGAGAGAGAGAGAGAGAGAGAGAGAGAGAGAGAGAGAGAGAGAGAGAGAGAGAGGTAGAATCCAGCATTCTTTGGTTGGTTGCTTTTCTAATGAGGTCACACTGTTGAAGTGGATTGACAGTAAGGTATGTGTGTGTGTGTGTGTGTGTGTGTGTGTGTGTGTGTGTGTGTGTGTGTGTGTGTGTGTCCATTCAGGACAAATCAGGTGTGGCTTTTGACAAACCTCTGCACTGGTATTGGTGTTGTGTACATACACTGTTCACACTAGTGATGCGTGAGTCGACCCACAACCCGCAGGTTCAGGTTCAGATGGGCTTACAAGACAATATAATGGGTTCGGGCGGGCGGGTCAGAAAGTTACAAAGCAGCATTCTGAGTGAAACATTGTGTGCAATAGGCTAGACTGTGCGTCACTAGTCCTTCTTCGCCGCCTCTCTCTCTCTCTGTCATTCTGTCTCTCTGTCCCTCTCTGTCTTTCTGTCTCTCTGTCTTTCTGTTCTGTCTGTCTTTCTGTCTCTGTCTTTCGGTCTCTCTGTCTTTCGGTCTCTCTCTGTCCCTTGGTCTTTGTCTTTCTGTCTGTGTTTCTCTTATCTCTCTCTCTCTGTCTCTCAAATTCAAATGTGCTTTTATTAGCATGACAAATAATCATTTGTATTGCAAAGCATTTTCACATAAAGGATAATAAGAATGCACAAATACACAACACATATACTACATCAACACATACAATACAACAACTTACACAGCTACGTCATGGTAACAAGATCCTCTGTCTCCTTCTCTCTCTTTCTGTCTGTCTCTCTCTCTCTTTCTGTCTCTCTTTGTCTCTGTCTCTCTCTGTCTTTCTGTCTCTCTGTCTCTCGCTCTCTCTCTTTCTGTCTCTCTGTCTCTCGCTCTCTCTCTTTCTGTCTCTCTTTGTCTCTGTCTCTCTCTGTCTTTCTGTCTCTCTGTCTCTTTCTGTCTCTCTTTGTCTCTGTCTCTCTGTCTCTCTGTCTCTCGCTCTCTCTCTTTCTGTCTCTCTTTGTCTCTGTCTCTCTCTGTCTTTCTGTCTCTCTGTCTCTTTCTGTCTCTCTTTGTCTCTGTCTCTCTCTCTCTTTCTGTCTGTCTCTCTCTCTCTTTCTGTCTCTCTTTGTCTCTGTCTCTCTCTGTCTCTCTGTCTCTCGCTCTCTCTCTTTCTGTCTCTCTGTCTCTCTCGTTCTTTCTCCCAAACACGCACAAATGCAAGGCAGCTTTATCATCAGTTTGGGTTCTGGTCCCACGTGTTTTTAATGTGGCGACAGGCCTGGGTTAGTGTTGTGTGTCCATAGGGTTAGTGTTGTATGTCTAAAGGGTTAGTGTCATGTGTCCATAGGGTTAGTGTTGTGTGTCCATAGGGTTAGTGTTGTGTGTCCATAGGGTTAGTGTTCTGGTCTATAGGGTTAGTGTTGTGTGTCCATAGGGTTAGTGTTGTGTGTCCGTAGGGTTAGTGGTGGTGTGTCCATAGGGTTAGTGTTGTGTGTCCATAGGTTTAGTGGTTGTGTCCAATAGGGTTAGTGTTATGGTCTATAGGGCTAGTGTTGTGTGTCCATAGGGTTATTGGTAGTGTGTCAATTGGGTTAGTGTTGTGTGTCCATAGGGTTAGTGGTTGTGTCCCTAGGGTTAGTGTTGTGTGTCCATAGGGTTAGTGTTGGTGTGTCCATAGGATTAGTGTTGTGTGTCCATAGGGTTAGTGTTGTGTCCCTAGGGTTAGTGTTGTGTGTCCATAGGGTTAGTGTTGGTGTGTCCATAGGATTAGTGTTGTGTGTCCATAGGGTTAGTGGTTGTGTCCCTAGGGTTAGTGTTGTGTGTCCATAGGGTTAGTGTTGGTGTGTCCATAGGATTAGTGTTGTGTGTCCATAGGGTTAGTGTTGTGTCCCTAGGGTTAGTGTTGTGTGTCCATAGGGTTAGTGTTGGTGTGTCCATAGGATTAGTGTTGTGTGTCCATAGGGTTAGTGGTTATCCAAAGGAATTGAATCGAGTGCAACTGGACTTGGTATATATCCGTGAAGATGTTTTGCCTCTCATCCAAGAGGCTTCATCAGTTTGTGCCTTTCTGACTAGACCAAGCTAGCTAGGTTAGTGGTTGTGTCCATAGGATTAGTGTTGTGTGTCCTTAGGGTTAGTGGTGGTGTGTCCATTGCGTTAGTGTTGTGTGTCCATAGGGTTAGTGGTTCTGTCCATAGGGTTAGTGTTCTGGTCTATAGGGTTAGTGTTGTGTGTCCATAGGGTTAGTGTTGTCCCAGATGGACTGAAAGACCTTTTGGCAGCAGTCAACACTGTCCCCATCTCAAGTGCAGAGTGGGAGAGGGGCTCTTCCCAGATGACCCTACTCTGCACCGCCAACAGGTCATCTCTTTGCGCATCCACCATCTCCACGCTACTCTTCCTTTGCCATGTGGGACCACCGCTCACCCTGTTCAACCCCATTCCATATGTGAGGTCATGGATTACTGAAGGACACGGAACTGCACAGGACACTAGGAGTAAAGTAAGAAGCAGGGAGGAGGATGAGGCTGAAGGCTCTACTGATGTTTTGGACAAATAAATAAAAGGTACTTTTTAAAAATTATTTTCGGCAGTGTTGTTAACTGAGCCTTATAGTTTTGTGATGGTCATCAGTGTATTGGGTCAGATTGTGTAGTTCAGGTGCCGCAGCCTATATGCATTGTATGCTGGCAAGTTGTTTAATGTGTTTTGTCTAAATACTTGAACGTTTCTTTAGCTCGGCATGAACTTGGTGAACTGTGCTACTGTGCATGTGTGTACTGCCTCGATGTCACGTCGCGTTAGGTGAGGCCCGTCTGTTTCATGAAAGCAACAGTAAATTACTGGTCGAAAAGCACCTGACTGTTGCGTAGCTGTTTCAGCATCATGAAAAGCACTGTTGTGTGCATTTTTAAAATGCGTTCCGTGACTTTTTTTCTCACCCCGAACCTGCCGGAGCAGCACCTCTCAGTGCTCCGGGACCTCCTCGTTTACAAGTTTACACTGGTGGTATTTCCATAGGCTCAGTGGTGATGTGTCCATAGGATCAGTGGTGGTGTGTCCATAGGCTCAGTGGTGGTGTGTCCATAGGCTCAGTGGTGGTGTGTCCATAGGATCAGTGGTGGTGTGTCCATAGGCTCAGTGGTGGTGTGTCCATAGGATCAGTGGTGGTATTTCCATAGGCTCAGTGGTGGTGTGTCCATAGGCTCAGTGGTGATGTGTCCATAGGATCAGTGGTGGTGTGTCCATAGGCTCAGTGGTGGTGTGTCCATAGGATCAGTGGTGGTGTGTCCATAGGCTCAGTGGTGATGTGTCCATAGGCTCAGTGGTGGTGTGTCCATAGGATCAGTGGTGGTGTGTCCATAGGATCAGTGGTGGTATTTCCATAGGCTCAGTGGTGGTGTGTCCATAGGATCAGTGGTGGTGTGTCCATAGGATCAGTGGTTGTGTGTCCATAGGATCAGTGGTGGTGTGTCCATAGGCTCAGTGGTGGTGTGTCCATAGGCTCAGTGGTGGTGTGTCCATAGGATCAGTGGTGGTATTTCCATAGGCTCAGTGGTGGTGTGTCCATAGGATCAGTGGTGGTGTGTCCATAGGATCAGTGGTTGTGTGTCCATAGGATCAGTGGTGGTATTTCCATAGGCTCAGTGGTGGTGTGTCCATAGGCTCAGTGGTGGTGTGTCCATAGGATCAGTGGTTGTGTGTCCATAGGATCAGTGGTGGTGTGTCCATAGGGTTAGTGGTTGTGTGTCCATAGGGTTAGTGGTTGTGTGTCCATAGGATCAGTGGTTGTGTGTCCATAGGATCAGTGGTTGTGTGTCCATAGGGTTAGTGTTGGTGTGTCCATAGGGTTGGTGGTTGTGTCCATAGGGCTAGTGGTTGTGTGTCCATAGGGTTAGTGTTGGTGTGTTGATAGGGTTAGTGGTTGTGTGTCGATAGGGTTGGTGGTTGTGTGTCCACAGGGTTAGTGGTTGTGTGTCCATAGGGTTGGTGGTTGTGTGTCCATAGGGTTGGTGGTTGTGTCAGGAAGGGCACTCCATGTAACATTTTGCCGGATCAGTATGTGGATTGACAAGACCATACGGGATCGGTCCAGGCCCGGGTTAACAACCACCTCCACCGGTGCTGTGCCCTCACAGGCTAAAGATGGAAACTGTACAATGCACTGTGGCAACCCCGAGAAACAGGGAACAAAACCAAACGAGGAGGAGGAGGAGGAGGAGGAGGAGGAGGAGGTGTTTCAGAGTGTTGAGCGTTCTCCTTCGAGATGTTTTCAGTAAGTGGTGTCGTAGTTTGTGTTACACCACCAAAACAAAAGAAAGGCTTGTGTGTGTGTGTGTGTGTGTGTGTGTGTGTGTGTGTGTGTGCGTGTGTGTGTGTGTGTGTGTGCGTGCGTGTGAGAGAGAGACAGAGCTCATGTCTCTAAGTTACTTGTTTTGCTCCTATTCAACAGTAAAGAACACCACTGTACACCAGTACACAATAAATACACTGCACAACAGTACACAATAAATACACTGCACAACAGTACACAATAAATACCCTGTACAACGGTACACAATAAATACACTGCACAACAGTACACAATAAATACAGTACACAATATAAGACCACAACTGTACAACAGGACACAATAAGTACACTGTACGGCAGTACACAATATAAGACCACAACTGTACAACAGGACACAATAAGTACACTGTACGGCAGTACACAAGAAAGAACACAACTGTACAAAAATACAAAATAAATACACTGCACAACAGTACAAAATAAATACACTGTACTACAGTACACAATAAAGAACACCACTGTACAACAGTACACAATAAATACACTGCACAACAGTACACACTTAAGAACACCACTGTACAATAGTGCAAAATACACACACAGTACAACAGTGTGTCTTGTTATATATCAGATACACAAACGTGTTATGTAGGTTTCTAGACCCGCACACTATCAGATACACCATAGTATTTTGTAGTAGTCTAGACCCACACACTATCAGATATACAACAGTATTTTGTAGTAGTCTAGACCCACACACTATCAGATACACAACAGTTTGTCTTGTTATGCAGTAATCTAGACACACACACTATCAGATACACAAGTTTATCTTATGTAGTAGTCTAGACCCACATACTATTAGATACACAACAGTTTGTTGTTATGTAGTAGTCTAGACCCACACACTATCAGATACACAACAGTTTGTCTTGTTATGCAGTAATCTAGACACACACACACTATCAGATACACAACAGTTTATCTTATGTAGTAGTCTAGACCCACACACTATTAGATACACAACAGTTTATCTTGTTATGTAGTAGTCTAGACACACACACACTATCAGATACACAACAGTTTGTCTTGTCATGTAGTAGTCTAGACCCACACACTATCAGATACACAACAGTTTGTCTTGTTATGTAGTAGTCTAGACCCACACACTGTCGATACACAACAGTGTTATGTGGTAGTCTAGACCCACACACTATTAGATACACAACAGTTTCTCCTGTTATGTAGTAGTCTAGACCCACACTATCTGATACACAACAGTGTTATGTAGTAGTCTAGACCCACACACTATCAGATACACAACAGTTTGTCTTGTTATGTAGTAGTCTAGACCCACACACTATCGATACACAACAGTGTTATTTGGCAGTCTAGACCCACACACTATTAGATACACAACAGTTTCTCCTGTTATGTGGTAGTCTAGACCAGCGTTTCTCAAACCTCTCCTGGAGGACCACTTGTCCTGCATGTTTTAGATCTCTCCCTGCTCCAACACAGCTGGTTTAAATGATCAGTTTTGTTACTAGGCAGCTTCAGGAGCTCTTAACGAGTTGATCATTTGAATCAGCTGTGTTGGAGCAGGGAGAGATCTAAAACATGCAGGACAAGTGGTCCTCCAGGAGAGGTTTGAGAAACGCTGGTCTAGACCCACACACCATCAGATACACAACAGTTTATCTTGTTATGTTGTAGTCTAGACCCACACACTAGCAGATACACAACAGTTTGTCTTGTTATGTAGTAGTCTAGACCCACACCCACTATCAGATACACAACAGTTTGTCTTGTTATGTAGTAGTCTAGACCCACACACTATCAGATACACAACAGTATTATGTAGTAGTCTAGACCCACACACTATCAGATACACAACCGTTTGTCTTGTTAGGTAGTAGTCTAGACCCACATACTATCAGATACACAACAGTTTATCTTGTTATGTTGTAATCTAGACCCACACACTATCAGATACACAACAGTTTATCTTGTTATGTAGTAGTCTAGACCCACACAGTATCAGGCTGATACACAACAGTTTCTCCTGTTATGTGGTAGTCTAGACCCACACACTATCAGATACATGTATGTCTTATTATGTAGTAGTGTAGACCCACACACTATCAGGCTGTTACACAACAGTTTGTCCTGTTATGTGGTAGTCTAGACCCACACACTATCAGGCTGATACAGAACAGTTTGTCCTGTTATGTGGTAGTCTAGACCCACACACTATCAGATACACAACAGTTTGTCTTGTTATGTAGTAGTCTAGACCCACACCCACTATCAGATACACAACAGTTTGTCTTGTTATGTAGTAGTCTAGACCCACACACTATCAGATACACAACAGTATTATGTAGTAGTCTAGACCCACACACTATCAGATACACAACAGTTTTTCTTGTTATGTAGTAGTCTAGACCCACACACTATTGATACACAACAGTGTTATGTGGTAGTCTAGACCCACACACTATTAGATACACAACAGTTTCTCCTGTTATGTGGTAGTCTAGACCCACACACTATCAGATACACAACCGTTTGTCTTGTTAGGTAGTAGTCTAGACCCACATACTATCAGATACACAACAGTTTATCTTGTTATGTTGTAATCTAGACCCACACACTATCAGATACACAACAGTTTATCTTGTTATGTAGTAGTCTAGACCCACACAGTATCAGGCTGATACACAACAGTTTCTCCTGTTATGTGGTAGTCTAGACCCACACACTATCAGATACATGTATGTCTTATTATGTAGTAGTGTAGACCCACACACTATCAGGCTGTTACACAACAGTTTGTCCTGTTATGTGGTAGTCTAGACCCACACACTATCAGGCTGATACAGAACAGTTTGTCCTGTTATGTGGTAGTCTAGACCCACACACTATCAGATACAAAACAGTTTGTCTTGTTATGTAGTAGTCTAGACCCACACCCACTATCAGATACACAACAGTTTGTCTTGTAATGTAGTAGCCTAGACCCACACACTATCAGATACACAACAGTATTATGTAGTAGTCTAGACCCACACACTATCCGATACACAACGGTTTGTCCTGTTATGTGGTAGTCTAGACCCACACACTATCAGGCTGATACACAACCTTGCAGTTAGTGTATTATTTTGGGCAAGTAGCTCAAAAAAAAGCATAGTAGAAAACCGCTCACTTGGGGTAATTAATGCATGTTTTAGTGGGTGGGATGGTGTAGGTATTAAAACACCCTCACCTGCGCGTCACTAGTTCACACACACTCATCTACATAGACGCATTTACAACTATGAGTCACACATTACACACACACACACACACACACACAAACACCATACAGAGACTGTTTCCCTTGAGCTGGTTTTCAGGAACGAGATACAAAGCAGTGCAAAAAAAAAAAGGCAGTGGGGGTAATTCATATGAGTTGCTCTGTATGTTTCATACGAGTTGCTCTGTATGTTTCATACGAGTTGCTCTGTATGTTTCATATGAGTTGCTCTGTATGTTTCATACGAGTTGCTCTGTATGTTTCATATGAGATGCTCTGTATGTTTCATACGAGATGCTCTGTATGTTTCATACGAGATGCTCTGTATGAAACATACAGTTGATCTGTATGTTTCATACGAGTTGCTCTGTATGTTTCATACGAGATGCTCTGTATGTTTCATATGAGTTGCTCTGTATGTTTCATACGAGATGCTCTGTATGTTTCATACGAGATGCTCTGTATGTTTCATATGAGTTGCTCTGTATGTTTCATATGAGTTGCTCTGTATGTTTCATACGAGATGCTCTGTATGTTTCATACGAGTTGCTCTGTATGTTTCATACGAGATGCTCTGTATGTTTCATATGAGATGCTCTGTATGTTCCATATGAGATGCTCTGTATGTTTCATACGAGTTGCTCTGTATGTTTCATATGAGTTGCTCTGTATGTTTCATACGAGATGCTCTGTATGTTTCATACGAGATGCTCTGTATGTTTCATATGAGTTGCTCTGTATGTTTCATACGGGATGCTCTGTATGTTTCATATGAGTTGCTCTGTATGTTTCATATGAGTTGCTCTGTATGTTTCATACGAGTTGCTCTGTATGTTTCATACGAGTTGCTCTGTATGTTTCATATGAGATGCTCTGTATGTTTCATACGAGATGCTCTGTATGAAACATACAGTTGATCTGTATGTTTCATACGAGATGCTCTGTATGTTTCATATGAGATGCTCTGTATGTTTCATATGAGTTGCTCTGTATGTTTCATATGAGATGCTCTGTATGTTTCATACGAGTTGCTCTGTATGTTTCATACGAGATGCTCTGTATGTTTCATATGAGTTGCTCTATATGAAACATACGAGATGCTCTGTATGTTTCATACGAGATGCTCTGTATGTTTCATACGAGTCGCTCTGTATGTTTCATACGAGATGCTCTGTATGTTTCATATGAGTTGCTCTGTATGTTTCATATGAGATGCTCTGTATGAAACATACGAGATGCTCTGTATGTTTCATACGAGTTGCTCTGTATGTTTCATACGAGATGCTCTGTATGTTTCATATGAGATGCTCTGTATGTTTCATATGAGTTGCTCTGTATGTTTCATACGAGTTGCTCTGTATGTTTCATACGAGATGCTCTGTATGCTCTGTATGTTTCATACGAGATGCTCTGCATGTTTCATACGAGTTGCTCTGTATGTTTCATATGAGATGCTCTGTATGTTTCATACGAGATGCTCTGTATGTTTCATATGAGTTGCTCTGTATGTTTCATACGAGATGCTCTGTATGTTTCATACGAGATGCTCTGTATGTTTCATATGAGTTGCTCTATATGAAACATACGAGATGCTCTGTATGTTTCATACGAGATGCTCTGTATGTTTCATATGAGTTGCTCTGTATGTTTCATACGAGATGCTCTGTATGTTTCATATGAGTTGCTCTGTATGTTTCATATGAGTTGCTCTGTATGTTTCATACGAGTTGCTCTGTATGTTTCATACGAGTTGCTCTGTATGTTTCATATGAGATGCTCTGTATGTTTCATACGAGATGCTCTGTATGAAACATACAGTTGATCTGTATGTTTCATACGAGATGCTCTATGTTTCATATGAGATGCTCTGTATGTTTCATATGAGTTGCTCTGTATGTTTCATATGAGATGCTCTGTATGTTTCATACGAGTTGCTCTGTATGTTTCATACGAGATGCTCTGTATGTTTCATATGAGTTGCTCTATATGAAACATACGAGATGCTCTGTATGTTTCATACGAGATGCTCTGTATGTTTCATACGAGTTGCTCTGTATGTTTCATACGAGATGCTCTGTATGTTTCATACGAGTTGCTCTGTATGTTTCATATGAGATGCTCTGTATGTTTCATACGAGTTGCTCTGTATGTTTCAAACGAGATGCTCTGTATGTTTCATATGAGATGCTCTGTATGTTTCATATGAGATGCTCTATATGTTTCATATGAGATGCTCTGTATGAAACATACGAGATGCTCTGTATGTTTCATACGAGTTGCTCTGTATGTTTCATACGAGTTGCTCTGTATGTTTCATACGAGTTGCTCTGTATGTTTCATACGAGATGCTCTGTATGTTTCATATGAGATGCTCTGTATGAAACATACGAGATGCTCTGTATGTTTCATATGAGTTGCTCTGTATGTTTCATACGAGTTGCTCTGTATGAAACATACGAGATGCTCTGTATGTTTCATACGAGTTGCTCTGTATGTTTCATACGAGTTGCTCTGTATGTTTCATATGAGATGCTCTGTATGTTTCATACGAGATGCTCTGTATGAAACATACGAGTTGCTCTGTATGTTTCATATGAGATGCTCTGTATGTTTCATATGAGATGCTCTGTATGTTTCATATGAGATGCTCTGTATGTTTCATATGAGATGCTCTGTATGTTTCATACGAGTTGCTCTGTATGTTTCATATGAGTTGCTCTGTATGTTTCATATGAGATGCTCTGTATGTTTCATATGATATGCTCTGTATGTTTCATACGAGTTGCTCTGTATGTCTCATACGAGATGCTCTGTATGTTTCATACGAGTTGCTCTGTATGTTTCATACGAGTTGCTCTGTATGTTTCATATGAGTTGCTCTGTATGTTTCATACGGGATGCTCTGTATGTTTCATACGAGTTGCTCTGCATGTTTCATACGAGTTGCTCTGCATGTTTCATACGAGTTGCTCTGTATGTTTCATACGAGTTGCTCTGTATGTTTCATACGAGATGCTCTGTATGTTTCATACGAGTTGCTCTGCATGTTTCATACGAGTTGCTCTGTATGTTTCATACGAGTTATTCTGTACGTTTCATATCAGTTGCTCTGTACGTTTCATACGAGTTGCTCTGTATGTTTCATACGAGATGCTCTGTATGTTTCATACGAGTTGCTCTGTATGTTTCATACGAGATGCTCTGTATGTTTCATATGAGTTGCTCTGTATGTTTCATATGAGTTGCTCTGCATGTTTCATATCAGTTGCTCTGTACGTTTCATATGAGTTGCTCTGTACGTTTCATATGAGTTGCTCTGCATGTTTCATACGAGATGCTCTGTATGTTTCATATCAGTTGCTCTGAATGTTTCATATCAGTTGCTCTGTATGTTTCATACGAGATGCTCTGTATGTTTCATACGAGATGCTCTGTATGTTTCATATCAGTTGCTCTGTATGTTTCATATGAGTTGCTCTGCATGTTTCATATCAGTTGCTCTGTACGTTTCATATGAGTTGCTCTGCATGTTTCATACGAGATGCTCTGTATGTTTCATACGAGATGCTCTGTATGTTTCATATCAGTTGCTCTGTACGTTTCATATGAGTTGCTCTGTATGTTTCATACGAGATGCTCTGTATGTTTCATACGAGTTGCTCTGTATGTTTCATACGAGTTGCTCTGTATGTTTCATACGAGATGCTCTGTATGTTTCATATGAGTTGCTCTGTATGTTTCATATGAGTTGCTCTGCATGTTTCATATGAGTTGCTCTGTACGTTTCATATGAGTTGCTCTGTATGTTTCATACGAGATGCTCTGTATGTTTCATACGAGATGCTCTGTATGTTTCATATGAGTTGCTCTGTATGTTTCATATGAGTTGCTCTGCATGTTTCATATCAGTTGCTCTGTACGTTTCATATGAGTTGCTCTGTATGTTTCATACGAGATGCTCTGTATGTTTCATATCAGTTGCTCTGTATGTTTCATATCAGTTGCTCTGTATGTTTCATACGAGATGCTCTGTATGTTTCATACGAGATGCTCTGTATGTTTCATATGAGTTGCTCTGTATGTTTCATACGAGATGCTCTGTATGTTTCATATGAGATGCTCTGTATGAAACATACGAGTTGCTCTGTATGTTTCATACGAGTTGCTCTGTATGTTTCATATGAGATGCTCTGTATGAAACATACGAGTTGCTCTGTATGTTTCATACGAGTTGCTCTGTATGTTTCATATGAGATGCTCTGTATGTTTCATACGAGATGCTCTGTATGTTTCATATGAGTTGCTCTGCATGTTTCATATCAGTTGCTCTGTACGTTTCATATGAGTTGCTCTGTATGTTTCATACGAGTTGCTCTGTATGTTTCATACGAGTTGCTCTGTATGTTTCATATGAGTTGCTCTGCATGTTTCATACGAGATGCTCTGTATGTTTCATATGAGTTGCTCTGCATGTTTCATATCAGTTGCTCTGTACGTTTCATATGAGTTGCTCTGCATGTTTCATATCAGTTGCTCTGTACGTTTCATATGAGTTGCTCTGCATGTTTCATACGAGATGCTCTGTATGTTTCATACGAGATGCTCTGTATGTTTCATATCAGTTGCTCTGCATGTTTCATATCAGTTGCTCTGTACGTTTCATATCAGTTGCTCTGTACGTTTCATACGAGATGCTCTGTATGTTTCATACGAGTTGCTCTGTATGTTTTATATGAGATGCTCTGTATGTTTCATATCAGTTGCTCTGTATGTTTCATATGAGTTGCTCTGTACGTTTCATATGAGATGCTCTGTATGTTTCATACGAGATATTCTGTATGTTTCATACGAGATGCTCTGTATGTTTCATACGAGATGCTCTGTACGTTTCATACGAGATATTCTGTATGTTTCATACGAGATGCTCTGCATGTTTCATACGAGTTGCTCTGTATGTTTCATACGAGTTGCTCTGTATGTTTCATATGAGATGCTCTGTATGTTTCATACGAGATGCTCTGTATGTTTCATATGAGTTGCTCTGTATGTTTCATACGAGATGCTCTGTATGTTTCATATCAGTTGCTCTGCATGTTTCATACGAGTTGCTCTGCATGTTTCATATGAGTTGCTCTGCATGTTTCATATCAGTTGCTCTGTACGTTTCATATGAGTTGCTCTGCATGTTTCTGTTGAATGTTTTGAATGATGTTCTGCACCAAGTCAAACCATTTGATGGCATAAGAACCTGCTGTGATTGCACTACTGATTTGGATTTCAATGTTTTACACTTGGTTATGTGTCCTTGTAGTATGTCCCGTCTGTCTGTGTGTGTCTTGTGTCTGTGTAATAACTTTTTAATGTTGTGTGAGTCTGTCTGACGTGTTTTGTTGCTCATGTGAATTGGGGGGCTGATGATGGATTATATTCCAGACATGGTTTGTACATGAACATTGTGTGTCTGCAGGTTGCCGTGGTGAAGATGAAACGGACAGAACGCGTGTATGCCATGAAGATTCTTAACAAGTGGGAGATGCTGAAGAGAGCAGAGGTGAGGCGGCTGTAGTCCTTTACAAGAATTATCATAACGTAGACAACATTTTAATAGAAGGATTATAATAATAATGTATTCAGATCCGACTATGGCCGGACTCGATGAAGCAGCAATCATTGGCAACGCTGTCTTCGGGAGGGGGGCGGAGTCGGCGTGTGTTCGTCACGTGAATGCGTCTCTGCGTGTGTCGGAAAAAACAGTGGTTCGGCCTGGAGTCACCTTGTCATGAAAGTGGCGAGACGTCTCCTTCGAGACTGCAGGCCGGAGAGATGCAGTTGGCGAACGCATGCAGTACGAGGGTGGGTGTTTGAATTAAAATAGGGATCGATTGGCCACTAAATTGGGAGAAAAAAGGGAAAAATCAGAAATAAATGTATAATAATAATGTATTTCCTGAGTACTAGTGATAACAGAGTTACAGAAGTTAGTTGGACACATTCCTTCCTGCTTCCTGTATATCGGTCTTTACTGATACCCATCAGAACCCATGAGAGCCTCTTTCTGGGTTGGCCTGTTCTCCACTCTCTATTCACTACTTTCTCTGCTGATCCGAGTTCTGGTCTATGGAGCTCGCACATAGACTGGTTCTGGGGACAGACGGGTTCTGATAACAGCTGTATGTTGTGCTGCACAGACGGCGTGTTTTCGAGAGGAAAGGAACGTTTTGGTGAATGGAGACAGTCAGTGGATTACTACTCTACACTACGCCTTCCAAGATGAAAACTTTCTGGTCAGTACAACAACATTATTAGCATTACACCATTACTACACACTAGTGAAGTGTACAACAGTTCTATTGCTGTAGTACTGTTGTGGTAAGGCAACCAAGCCCTCACGGTAAAACACAAATAAAAACACCAGATTAAACAGTTAAAAGCAGTCCGTCACTCTGTACATAATCCATAAACTGGAGAGACCTTGTGTGTTCTGCTGTGTCTTAATGGAGTGTTGATTTGCACTCTGCTATGCCACTACTACACTACTACTATATCACCCCACACTGATGGCGTATACTGCAATTCTATACACTGTTTCAATAAACTGCAAGTTGATGCAATACTACATACTACAGTAGTACATACTGATACAGTAAACCATACATTTATACAGTACGCTACAGTACTCAGATACAGTGTTTGAGCTCCATCACGTATTTGGATTTAAGTCTATTTTGACTGTGCTTTCCCCATAGTACCTGGTAATAGACAGCTATATATCTTTATACTCCGTGCAGTACTTGGTGATGGACTACTATGTGGGTGGTGACCTTTTGACATTACTGAGTAAATTTGAAGACCGGCTGCCAGAGGACATGGCTCGCTTCTATGTGGCTGAGATGGTTTTGGCGATTCATTCCATCCACCAACACAACTATGTCCACAGGTACGCCAACTGCTCGCACCCCAGTACACACAGCCGGCACGGACCCCCACACACTGTATATGTAATAACCAGTGCTTGGAAGTGGGCAGTCTGCTGGACCAGCACTTCTACTTTTTGTGCTTATGGGACTTTTTTTCTTACTTTCTGCCACGTCTCATAAGCTGTCGGTACCTGTAGTGTTTATTCCTTCACCACTGTCTCTCAGACTTTCTGTCCCTCAAAAATCACTGTTTTGTTGAGGTCAGTAGCGGATTATATCAGCGACCCCCTTACGCCTCAAACCAAATGACTTCATTACCCAGACTGCATCACGTTATATTTGCTGCTGTCCATTTGTTTTCTTGCAGGCCCCCCTGATTAAGTGTAATTTTTATTCTATTTTTATGCTGGAACCTTTTTTAAGTAGGTGAATCTCTTATCCCTAATGGAAGCTACTACTATCTTCTCCAGAATATGTAGTGGATGCTGAATTCATGCACTTGTTTAAGATCTAATAATATTTCTGAATTATTTACTTCTTTTGAAGAACACTTGATTAGCTAGCATGCATAATATTTCAGAGGACAAAAGGTAATATACTGAAACTGAATCACCATGTACTCTCTCTCGACTAAATTCATTAGCACTTGCATAGCAAAGTGAAAAAAAGACCTTTTAGCTTGTTTCGCTTTTATGCAATAAATTGGTGTTAAAGATTATTTTTTGGATTGAGGATAAGACATGCATACTTTTTCACATGTGAGAGACTACAGTCACAAACACTGTGGTCGGAGGGCTGCTTGAAAGCCTGTTTCAGCTCAGCTCGGTTCTTTATTGTCTTACAAGGTGATATTTGGTTTGCAGCAGGGCACAGATATTACCGTCCACTGACAATACACACCTAATACAATACGAATAATTATATGTGTTATTTTGACTGCTGGGATAGGCTCCAGCATCCCCGCGACCCTGGAAGCAGGATAAGCAGTTTGGATAATTGATGGATAAATATTTTGCTAATTACAATTTACAACCCTAATTTGGAAAAGGTTGGGACGATATGGAAAATGCAAATAGAAAAAGAAAGCCATGAATCTAAATTTGCTGACCTGTATTTCATTGTAGACAGTATGAAGACAAGATATTTCATGTTTTGTCTAATCAACTTCATTTCATTTGTAAATATACATCCGTCCCTGCATTGCAACACATTCCAAATAAAGTTGGGATGGGGGCAGTTTAGGGTTAGTAATGAGGTAAAATAATTAAATAATGATGTGATTTGAAACAGGTGATTGTAATCATGATTTGGTGCAAATGCAGCATCCAGGAAAGGCCCAGTCCTTTAGGGACAAAGATGGACAAAAGATGGCCAGTTTGCCAACAAATGCATGAGAAAATTACTGAAATTTTTAAAAACAATGTTCCTCAAAGAAAGATAGGGAGGGATTTGGCTATTTCGCCCTCTACGGTGCATACCATAATTCGAAGATTCAAGTAATCTGGAGGAATTTCAGTTTATAAAGGGCAAGGGTGCAAGCTTAAGCTTAATAGCCATGCTCTCCGATCCCCCAGACGCCATTGCATCAAGAACCATCATTCAGCTACACCGATCAGCTAAAACATCAAAACCACCTGCTTAATATTGTTTAGGTCCCCATTGTGCCGTCTAAACTGCTCTGAACCGTCGAGGCATGGACTCCACAAGATCTCTAAAGGTGTCCTCTGGTATCTGGCACCAAGATGTTAGCAGCAGATCCTTTTAAGTCCTGTAAATTGGGAGGTGGGTCCTCCATGGATCGGGCTTGTTTTTCCAGCACATCCCACAGATGGTCGATCAGATTGAGATCTGGGGATTTTGGAGGTCAAGGCAACACCTTGAACTCTTTGTCATGTTCCTCAAACCATTCCTAAACAATTTTTGCAGTGTGGCAGGGAGCATTATCCTCATGGAAGAGGCCACTGCCATCAGGGTATACCATTGCCATGAAGGGATGTGCCTGGTCCACAACAATGTTTAGGTAGGTGGCACATGTCAAAGTAACATCCACATGAATGCCAGGACCCAAGGTCGCCCAGCAGAGCATTACCCAGAGCATCACACTGCCTCCGCTGGCTTGCCGGCTTCCTATAGTGCATCCTGGTGCCATCTCTTCCCAGGTAAATGACACACACGCACCCGGCCGTCCACGTGATGTAAAAGAAACGTGATTCATCAGACCAGGCCACCTTCTTCCATTGCTCCGTGGTCCAGTTCTGACGCTCATGTGCGCATTTGTAGGCACTTTCAACTTTGTACAGGGGTCATCATGGGAAGTCTTAAGTCTGCAGCTACACAGCCCCATACACAGCAGGGTTCGATGCACTGTGTGTTGTGACACATTACTCCTGTAACCATCATTAAAATGTTCTGTGACTTGTGCCACAGTAGACCTTCAGTCAGTCTGGACTAGACAGGATAGTCTTTGTTGCTCTCGCGCATCAATGAGACTGGGGCACCCAACACCCTATCACCGATTTGTCCCTCCTCGGACCACTGTCTGTAGGTACTCACCACTGCCGACTGGGAGCACCGCATAAGCCTTGCCATTTCAGAGATGCTCTGACCCAGTCCTTTAGCCATAATGATTTGGCTCTCGTCAATGTCGCTCAGGTCTTTACTCCTGCCAGTTTCTCCTGCATCTAACACATTGACTATGAGAACTGGTTGTCCGCTCACCATCTAATCTACCCAGACGTCTACATGTGCCCTGGTTTGGAGATGATCAACGTTATTTGTTTCATCTGTGAGTGGTCATAATGTTCTGGCTCATCTGTGTGTGTGTGTGTGTGTGTGTGTGTGTGTGTGTGTGTGTGTGTGTGTGTGTGTGTATATATATATACACACACACACACACAGACACGCCTTCACGCTTTACACACCTTCACCTGAAAGGAGTAAAACACGAAGTTAATACAACGATAGTATATCAAATCTATGATTCACTATCTCCATAATCAAATGTGAGGCTGCACCCTAGATGACGACACTATTTGGTGCTCTATCGTGTCCCTTGGCAAGATTTTCTGTTGTTAAGTTGCACAGTGTAGCTGAGATGGCCACAGAAGAATCCTGTTGCTTTTTGCTAGAACTGCTGCCGAGTTGACAAACAGAGCTGCCGGTTGCCGGAACCGCTGCCGAGTTGACTGAGCAGAGCCGCCATGGTTTACCCTTTCTGGGTACTGACAGCTGGGTAGACTGTGCCCGGGGATTTGAATTCAGAGTTACCTTCTCCTAGCCTTTGTCTAAAGAGGCATCAACCCTCAAGGCAGCAGGTGGATTTGAAGTCAGAGTTCCCTTCTCCTATCGCAATGTGTTGGCTGGACTGGGCACCATGGGAAGTACCATACAGGCATGCAGGAGGACCAGATCTATCAGTAGGGATGTCGTCCTTGGCCAAAGAGCCCTTGCTGAGGTAAGGTGCTACCCCTCTACAGCCGGCGGTTGCTGTTTAGTGTCTTACCCAGGACAGATATATGTATATATATATATATATCTCCTTGGACACTGAAGACAAGTTGGCCACCATCACCTACTTCTGTGCTCAGGTCACTTGAGTATCAGAGAACATATTTCTTTGATAACGAGCGCTATCATTTTTTTGTAAAAATTTTTGGGGTACCCAACTTTTGTTTTGTTTCAATTGTTGGGAGTGTTTTCGCATGGATCAGGGAGTATCAAATTAAGGATAAAGACATTCTTCCTTTGTAGGAGGTTTAACTGTCCATTGGTTTAAAACAGAAAAAACTTTCACTTTGACTGAAAGAAAAATATTGAACAAGAATTCGATTTTTTTTAAATTTATTTCTGATTTTTCCCTTTTTCTCCCAATTTAGTGGCCAATCGATCCCTATTTTTAATTCAAACACCCACCCTTGTACTGCATGCATTCGCCAACTGCATCTCTCCGGCCGGCAGTCTCGAAGGAGACGCCTCGCCACTTTCGTGACAAGGCGAATCCAGGCCGACCCACTGCTTTTTCCGACACACCCAGAGACGCATTCATGCGACGAACACAAGCCGACTCCGCCCCCCCTCCCGAAGACAGCGTTGCCAATTATCGCTGCTTCATCGAGTCCGGCCATAGTCGCATCTGACGAGACCCAGGCGCGAACCCTGGTCCCAAGTGGGCAACTGCATTGACACAAAGCCAATGCTTAGACCACTGAATTTGATTTTTTTTTACATTTTCTTAACAGCTAACTTTTTAATGTCATCCATTCATGCTTGTTATATTATCATTCATTCTCTTTCATATATAAGTCATAACTTACAAATTACAGCAGAAGATTGTTTATTTATTTATTTTGTGTGTTTACTTAAAACAAAGGGTTGACCTTTTTTCTTTTTTTTTTCTTTTCTTTTTTTTAGGGAGGATACGTTCCTGTCCATTAGTTAATTATTTGGACTTTGGTAGCATACCAGACCCTGAAATACATTTCCTGTTACAGTACAATTTAAATCTGGTCTCATCTTGATTTATTTCCATTTAAAGAGGGACAAATAGATGTTTGGTTACATACTGAATAAGGGGGGAAAATGCATATATCCTCTAATGGGGGAGGGGAGTGGGAGAATAATAAAGACATTTTACTTGTAGTTACAAAGGAGATATTTTTTTCGGTGTCTCCAGCTGGTGGACAATTCGTTTCTACTGTTCAAGGTGGACATATCAGGTCTGCAAATAATAAAATACTTTTCTGCCAAGCACAGGTTACATCTTCTACCTGTAGTTGAATATACATTACTGTAACTGAATATACATTACTGTAGTTGAATATACATCACTCTAACTGAATGTACATTACTCTTATTGAATATACATTAACTGAATATACATTACTCTATCTGAATATTACTCTATTTGAATATACACTCACCGGCCACTTTATTAGACACACCTGTCCAACTGCTCGTTAACGCAAATTTCTAATCAGCCAATCACATGGCAGCAACTCAATGCATTTAGGCATGTAGACATGGTCAAGACGATCTGCTGCAGTTCAAACCGAGCATCAGAATGGGGGAGAAAGGTGATTTAAGTGACTTTGAATGTGGCATGGTTGTTGGTGCCAGACGGGCTGGTCTGAGTATTTCAGAAACTGCTGATCTACTGGGATTTTCACGCACAACCATCTCTAGGGTTTACAGAGAATGGTCCGAAAAAGAGAAAATATCCAGTGAGCGGCAGTTCTGCGGGCGAAAATGCCTTGTTGATGCCAGAGGTCAGAGGAGAATGGCCAGACTGGTTCGAGCTGATAGAAAGGCAACAGTAACTCAAATAACCACTCATTACAACCGAGGTATGCAGAAGAGCATCTCTGAACGCACAACACGTCGAACCTTGAGGCAGATGGGCTACAGCAGCAGAAGACCACACCGGGGGCCACTCCTGTCAGCTAAGAACAGGAAACTGAGGCTACAATTCGCACAGGCTCACCAAAATTGGACAATAGAAGATTGGAAAAATGTTGCCTGGTCTGATGAGTCTCGATTTCTGCTGCGACATTCGGATGGTAGGGTCAGAATTTGGCGTCAACAACATGAAAGCATGGATCCATCCTGCCTTGTATGAACGGTTCAGGCTGGTGGTGGTGGTGTAATGGTGTGGGGGATATTTTCTTGGCACACTTTGGGCCCCTTAGTACCAATTGAGCATCGTGTCAACGCCACAGCCTACCTGAGCATTGTTGCTGCCCATGTCCATCCCTTTATGACCACAGTGTTCCCATCTTCTGATGGCTACTTCCAGCAGGATAACGCGCCCTGTCATAAAGCTCGAATCATCTCAGACTGGTTTCTTGAACATGACAATGAGTTCACTGTACTCAAATGGCCTCCACAGTCACCAGATCTCAATCCAATAGAGCACCTTTGGGATGTGGTGGACCGGGAGATTCGCATCATGGATGTGCAGCCGACAAATCTGCAGCAACTGCGTGATGCTATCATGTCAATATGGACCAAACTCTCTGAGGAATGTTTCCAGTACCTTGTTGAATCTATGCCACGAAGGATTAAAGCAGTTCTGAAGGCAAAAGGGGGTCCAACCCGGTACTAGCAAGGTGTACCTAATAAAGTGGCCAGTGAGTGTACATTACTCTAACGGAATATACATTACTGTAGTTGAATATGCATTACTTTAACTGAATATACATTACTCTAGTTGAATATGCATTACTCTCACTGAATATACATTACTCTAGTTGAATATGCATTACTCTCACTGAATATACGTTACTCTAACAAAATATGCATTACTCTAACTGAATATACATTACTCTAGTTGAATATACATTAACTGAATGTACATTACGATAACTGAATATACATTACTCTAGTTGAATATGCATTACTATAGTTGAATATACATTACTCTAACGGAATATACATTACTCTAACGGAATATGCATTATGCGAGTTGAATATACATTACTGTAACGGACTATACATTACTCTAGTTGAGTATACTTTATTTTAACGGAATATACATTACTCTAACTGAAAATACATTACTGTAACGGAATATACATTATTCTAACTGAATATGCATTACTCTAACGGAATATACATTACTCTAACTGAATATGCATTACTCTAGTTGAATATACACATTACTGTAACGGGATATACATTAGTTGAATATGCATTACTCTAACTAAATATACAGTACTCTAACGGAATATACATTAGTTGAATATATATTACTTTAACGGAATATACATTACTCTAACTGAATATGAATTACTCTAACGGAATATACATTTCTCTAACTGAATATGCATTACTCTAATGGAATATATTTTACTCTAACTGAATATGCTCTGCTCTTTGTAAGGTTTCCATGAGACAGAGTAACTGATGTTCTTGTCCACCAGTAACTAAATGTGGTCGCTCAGGGCCGCTGCATGTCTTGCATGTTCATGTCTGAAGCAACTCACATGGACATTAAACCTCGTTTTAAAAGAGCCCGCTGTTAGTCTTCCAGTCTCATGAGGCCTGTATAGCATCTACATCTACATCTGCAGCTACATCTGCATCTACATCTTCATCTACAGCTACATCTTCAGCTACAGCTACATCTACATCTTCATCTACAGCTACATCTACATTTTCATCTACACCTACAGCTACATCTATATCTACAGCTACATCTACATCTACATCTGCAGCTACAGTGCATCCGGAAAGTATTCACACCCCTTCACTTTCCCCACATTTTGTTAGGTTAGCTTTATTCCAAAATGGATTAAATTCCTTTTTTTCTCATCAATCTACACACAATACCCCATAATGACAAAGTGAAAAAGGTTTTGTAAAAATTTTTGCAAATGTATTAAAAATAAAAACGGAAATATTGCATGTACATAAGTATTCACACCCTTTGCTATGACACTCAAAATTGAGCTCAGGTTCATCCTGTTTCCACTGATCATCCTTGAGATGTTTCTACATCTTGATTGGAGTCCACCTGTAGTAAATTCAATTGATCGGACATGATTTGGAAAGGCCCACACCTGTCTATATAAGGTCCCACTGTTGACAGTGCATGTCAGAGCAGAAACCAAGCCATGAAGTCAAAGGAATTGTCTGTGGACCTCCGAGACAGGATTGTATCGAGGCACAGATCTGGGGAAGGGTACAAAAAAAATTCTACAGCTTTGAAGGTCCCTAAAAGCACAGTGGTCTCCATCATTTGTAAATGGAAGAAGTTTGGATCCACCAGGACTCTTCCTAGAGCTGGCCGCCCAGCCAAACTGAGCAATAGGGGGAGAAGGGCCTTGGTCAGGGAGGTGACCAAGAACCCGATGGTCACTCTGACAGAGCTCCAGCGTTCCTCTGTGGAGATGGGAGAACCTTCCAGAAGGACAACCATCTCTGCAGCACTCCACCAATCAGGCCTTTATGGTAGAGTGGCCAGACGGAAGCCTCTGCTCAGTAAAAGGCACATGACAGCCCGCTTGGGGTTTGCCAGAAAGCACCTAAAGGACTCTCAGACCATGAGAAACAAGATTCTCTGGTCTGATGAAACCAAGATTGAGCTCTTTGGCCTGAATGCCAAACGTCACGTCTGGAGGAAACCAAGCACCTCTCATCACCTTGCTAATACCATCCCTACAGTGAAGCATGGTGGTGGCAGCATCATGCTGTGGGGATGTTCTTCAGCGGCAGGAACTGGGAGACTAGTCAGGATCGAGGGAAAGATGAATGGAGCAAAGTACAGAGAGATCCTTGATGAAAACCTGCTCCAGAGCGCTCAGGACCTCAGACTGGGGCGAAGGTTTACCTTTCAACACGACAACGACCCTAAGCACACAGCCATGAAAACGAAGGAGTGGCTTCGGGACAAGTCTGTGAATGTCCTTGAGTGGCCCAGCCAGAGCCCAGACTTGAACCCCATTGAACATCTCTGGAAAGACCTGAAAATAGCTGTGCAGCGACGCTCCCCATCTAACCTTACAGAGCTCGAGAGGATCTACAGAGAAGAATGGGAGAAATACCCCAAATATAGGTGTGCCAAGCTTGTAGCTTCATACCCAAGAAGACTTGAGGCTGTAATCGCTGCCAAGGGTGCCTCTACCAGGTACTGAGTAAAGGGTGTGAATACTTATGTACACGCTGTATTTCAGTTTTTTATTTTTAATAAATTTGCAAAAAATTCTACAAAACCTTTTTGGCTTTGTCATTATGGGGTATTGTGTGTAGATTGATGAGAGAAAATGGAATTTAATCCATTTTGGAATAAGGCTGTAACATAACAAAATGTGGGGAAAGTGAAGGGGTGTGAATACTTTCTGGATGCACTGTATATTTTTCATCTACAGCTACATCTACAGGTACATCTACATCTTCATCTACATCTTTATCTACAGGTACATCTACAGGTACATCTACAGCTACATCTACAGCTACATCTACAGCTACATCTATGTCTACATCTACAGCTACATTTACAGCTACTACATCTTCATCTACAGCTACATCTATGTCTACATCTACAACTACATCTACAGCAGCATGGAGAATCAGAAGCTCTTCCACTGCATGATCATCGCCATAATTTCGATGCTTTTCATTGACACTCTCACCAGTGTGTATGGTCACACCACCCCACTGTATGATTTACATAAACTACCTTATTATATTTAAATATAGGCTATTTCAACAGTGC
>NC_079225.1:49581164-49583664 GCF_029633865.1 Lampris incognitus
TCTTTCTTCTTGTCTGTCTGTCTGTCTGTCTGTCTGTCTGTCTGTCTGTCTGTCTGTCTGTCTGTCTCTCCCTCTTCTAGTCTCTCTTTCTGTCTCTTTCTTCTAGTCTGTCTGTCTGTCTCTCTCTCCTGGTCTGTCTTGTCTGTCTGTCTGTCTTGTCTGTCTGTCTCTCCCTCTTCTGGTCTCTCCGTCTGTCTCTTTCTTCTGGTCTGTCTGTCTGTCTGTCTGTCTCTCTCTCCTGGTCTGTCTTGTCTTTCTGTCTGTCTTTTCTGTCTGTCTCTCCCTCTTCTGGTCTCTCCGTCTGTCTCTTTCTTCTTGTCTGTCTGTCTGTCTGTCTGTCTGTCTCTCCCTGTTCTTGTCTCTCTTTCTGTCTCTTTCTTCTAGTCTGTCTGTCTATCTCTCTCTCCTGGTCTTTCTTGTCTGTCTGTCTGTCTTGTCTGTCTGTCTCTCCCTCTTCTGGTCTCTCCGTCTGTCTCTTTCTTCTGGTCTGTCTGTCTGTCTGTGTCTCGCTTCTGGTCTCTCTGTCTCTCTCTTTCTTCTGGTCTGTCTGTTTGTCTCTCTCCTGGTCTCTCTGTCTGTCTCTCTCTTGCTTCCGGTCTGTCTTGTCTGTCTGTCTCTCTTTTGGTCTCTCTGTCTGACTCTCTCTCGCCCTGTTTGTCTTGCTGTCATCCTGTCTGCCTATCTGTCCTACTGACTTGTCTTGTCTGTCCCTCCCTCAGGAGCGGTTCCAGTTTCCCTCCCACCTCTCTGACGTATCAGAGGAGGCCAAGGATCTGATTCAGAAGCTGCTTTGCTCAAGGGAACGCCGGCTGGGTCTGAATGGGATTGATGATTTTAAGAAGCACCCGTTCTTCAGTGGAATTGACTGGGACAACATCCGCTTGGCCGAAGCGCCCTACATCCCGGATGTGTCCTCGCCATCCGACACGTCCAACTTCGACGTAGACGATGACGTACTTAAGAACCCGGTGAGTGTCAGGGTGGAACCAACATGGCTGACTGTTTTGTCATGAGACCGGCTGAGACCTGGAGACGATAAAGCAAGGCGGTCATTGCTGTGACATAGTAGTCAAATTCTGTGTTCATCCGATGTGTAACCGGGACGACAAGCTACCGAGACAAACAGATTCACATCGTCCTATCAGTGGGAGGCCACCTGGAAACTAGTGGTATTTAACTAGACTACCATGTATCCCACAGCAGGTATTTAATGGACTACCATGTTTCCCACAGCAGGTATTTAATAGACTACCATGTATCCCACAGCAGGTATTTAATAGACTACCATGTGTACCACAGCAAGTATTTAATAGACTACCATGTGTCCCACAGCAGGTATTTAATGGACTACCATGTTTCCCACAGCAGGTATTTAATAGACTACCATGTATCCCACAGCAGGTATTTAATAGACTACCATGTGTACCACAGCAAGTATTTAATAGACTACCATGTGTCCCACAGCAGATATTTAATAGACTACCATGTGTACCACAGCAGGTATTTAATAGACTACCATGTGTCCCACAGCAGGTATTTAATAGACTACCATGTATCCCACAGCAGGTATTTAATAGACTACCATGTGTCCCACAGCAGGTATTTAATAGACTACCATGTATCCCACAGCAGGTATTTAATAGACTACCATGTATCCCACAGCAGGTATTTAATAGACTACCATGTATCCCCACAGCAGGTATTTAATAGACTACCATGTATCCCACAGCAAGTATTTAATAGACTACCATGTGTCCCACAGCAGGTATTTAATAGACTACCATGTATCCCACAGCAGGTATTTAATAGACTACCATGTATCCCACAGCAGGTATTTAATAGACTACCATGTGTACCACAGCAAGTATTTAATAGACTACCATGTATCCCACAGCAGGTATTTAATAGACTACCATGTATCCCCACAGCAGGTATTTAATAGACTACCATGTATCCCCACAGCAGGTATTTAAGAGACTACCATGCGTCCCACAGCAGGTATTTAATAGACTACCATGTGTCCCACAGCAGGTATTTAATAGACTACCATGTATCCCACAGCAGGTATTTAATAGACTACCATGTGTACCACAGCAGGTATTTAATAGACTACCATGTGTACCACAGCAAGTATTTAATAGACTACCATGTGTACCACAGCAAGTATTTAATAGACTACCATGTGTCCCACAGCAGGTATTTAATAGACTACCATGTATCCCACAGCAGGTATTTAATAGACTACCATGTGTACCACAGCAAGTATTTAATAGACTACCATGTATCCCACAGCAGGTATTTAATAGACTACCATGCGTCCCACAGCAGGTATTTAATAGACTACCATGTGTCCCACAGCAGGTATATAATAGACTACCATGTGTCCCACAGCAGGTATTTAATAGGCTACCATGTGTCCCACAGCAGGTATTTAATAGACTACCATGCGTCCCACAGCAGGTATTTAATAGACTACCATGTGTCCCATAGCAGGTATATA
>NC_079225.1:49586164-49601164 GCF_029633865.1 Lampris incognitus
TCCTTGTCCACCACCACAATGTCTGGTTGGTTAGCCAGCTCCTGTTTGTCAGTCTGGAACTTGAAGTCCCACAGGATCTTAGCTCTGCCATTCTCAACCACCTTTGGCTGTGTCCAGTGGCGGACCGGCCCTCTGGAGCACCGGGAGTTTTCCTGGTGGGCTGCTTGACAATTGGGGTCGATGCAACACAAAATATAAATATTGCCGGCCCCCACTTAAATAAAAATCACCAAGCATTGTGTGTCTGACTGGCCCAGGCAAGTGGGCTGCTTGCCCACTGCGGTTGGGTATTAAATCTGTCAGCCTCTCTCTCCCAGCCAATTACTTTTGGTCCGGTCCATTCTGCAGTTTCCTGGGCCGCGCCCCTTTCCCGTCTCTGTTAAGTGGCGACATTTGGATAAATAGTGGCGCGGAGCAAGGTGGACACGCAAAAAGAGAAAAAATGTGAAGGTGGTTAAAATGATTACTTTTACTGCTCAGATGGTTCCAGAGGTTCTTGCCACCTTGCTGCCAGTGTCATTGTGCCAAAATGTGTTCCTTCCAGCCAGCCTCCCCTAAGAGCAGCATGTTCCCCTTGTTCCATTTTACATCTGTTTTACTAAAGTTATTGTTATAAATATTGTTCACTAATCTTGTTTATGTCAAGTGTGGTGTGGTTTGTGTGGGCGGTGGTGTATCGCTAGGGGTTGGATGGCCAGTCTGAGTCAAAAAGTCCGGGGCCATTTTTCATTCCCAGTCTGCCCCTGGTGGTGTCTCCCATTTGGACTTGGGGACTTCCAGTCTGTATTCAGTACAGATGTTCCTGTACACTATCCCAGCCACTCGGTTATGCCTTTCAGTGTCCGCTTGCCCAGCCGGCATCTTGCACCCTGCTGCTAGTACTGGACTGTCTCAGGCCCGCCTGTCTTTGCCTGTCTGTCTTTGCCTGCATCATGGGTCTTGTCTGGTGTTGTAGATCAATTGAGATATATATATATATATATATATATATATATATATATATATATATATATATATATATATATATATATATATATATATATATATATATAGCATTTGTCAGCACAGATACAGGGAAAAAAAGTTTTAATACATTGCAGTACAGGCGTGTTTCATGCGACGCGCACTCATCATCTGCTAAACGTGAACGAAACAGGCCTGTACTGCAGTGTATTAAAACTTTTTTTTCCCTGTATCTGTGTTGATATATATATATAGTGATTATGGGGACAGAACTCCAAGTTCCATGTTTCTTAGATTGGTAGAAGAGAAGGAAATCATGAACATTGTACACAAATCAAGAACAAAAAAATCTACTGACTTGAATGATGTTGATATGACCTAGTTAAAAAAGTAATCAGATGTATTGCTAAACCACTAACCCACATCTATAACATGTCCTTTCAATCTGGTAAAGTTCCAAGCAAAATTAAAATATCTAAAGTTATACTGCTCTATAAAACCGGAGATAGACACCAGTTTATAAACTACAGACCGATTTCATTATTGTCACAATTCTCTAAAATACTAGAAAAACTAGTTGCTGTTAGACTAGACACATTCATTGAGAAGCACAATCTGTTGACCGATGCCAATACGGGTTTCAACCAAACAGATCCACATCTCTGGCACTCATTGAATTAATTGAAGAAATAACTAATTGCATATACCAAAAAAAAGTCTGCTGTGGGAATATTTATAGACATTACATTACATGACATTACATTGCAGTCATTTAGCCCATGCTTTTATCCAAAGCAACTTACAATAAGTGCATCATTTAACGTAGGAGATCAGGAGAACTACTAGTCATCAGAGGACATAAGGGCATCTTCCCTCTAAACAAGCATCTAAGAGCAAAACCAGTGCTAAAGTAAAAGCGCAAGAAAGAGACTTTCTTTTTTAATGAGTGAATACAATAAGTGCTAAGAGCAAGTAGCAGGGTAGTAGTTCCTGAAGAGGTGAGTTTTCAACCTGCGCTGAATGATGGGCAGCGACTCGGCTGTCCTGACATCAGTGGGGAGTTCATTCCACCACTGTGGGGCCAGGACAGAACAGAGCCGGGACCGGGTCGATCGGCCTAACAAAAACTTTTCACACTATTGACCACAGCAGATTAATAGCTGAATTGGAAAGGTTTGGTATCAAAGGGGAAGTACACAATTGGCTGAGACACTATTTAAATAACAGGCAGCAGTTTGTAAAGATACTACTACTACTACTACTTTTGGCTGCTCCCGTTAGGGGGCGCCACAGTGGATCATCCGTTTCCATTTCTTCCTGTCCTCTGCATCTTCCTCTGTCACACCAGCCACCTGCATGTCCTCCCTCACCACATCCATAAACCTCCTCTTTGGCCTTCCTCTTCTCCTCTTCCCTGACAGCTCCATATTCAGCATCCTTCTCCCAGTATACCCAGCATCTCTCCTCCACACATGTCCAAACCATCTCAATCTTGTGTCTCTTGCTTTTTGTCTGTGAATGTTCTCATTCATCCAGGTCATGGTTATCCAAAGGAATTGAATCGAGTGCAGGATGAGAGGCGAAACGTCTTCACGGACATATACCAAGTCCAGTTGCACTCAATTCAATTCCTTTGGATGTCTCTCTTGCTTTGTCTCCAAACCGTCCAACCTGAGCGGTCCCTCTAATATACTTGTTCCTAACCCTGTCCTTCGTCATCACTCCCAATGAAAATCTTATCATCTTCATCTCTGCCACCTCCAGCTCCTCCTCCTGTCTTTTCATCAGTGCCACTGTCTCCAAACCATACAACATAGCTGGTCTCATAACCATCTTGTAAACCTTCCCTTTAACTCCTGCTGGTACCCTTCTGTCACACATCACTCCTCACACTCTTCTCCACCCACTCCACCCTGCCTGCACTCTCTTCTTCACTTCTGCTCCTTATCTTATCATTCTGCTCCTTATCTCCTTATCTTATCTTTCTGCTCCTTATCGCCTCATCTTTCTGCTCCTTATCTTATCTCATCTTGTCTTATCTTTCTACTCCTTATCTTAACTCCTTATCTAATCTTTCTGCTCCTTCTCTCCTTATCTTATCTTTCTACTCTTTATCTTACTTCCTTATCTTATATTTCTGCTCCTTATCTCCTCATCTTATCTTTCTACTCCTTATCTTATCTCCTTATCTAATCTTCTCCTTATCTTCTCTCCTTATCTTATCTTTCTATTCGTTATTTCCTTATCTTATCTTTCTGTTCCTTATCTCCTTACCTTTTTTTTTTTAAATTTATTTCTGATTTTTCCCTTTTTTCTCCCAATTTAGTGGCCAATTGATCCCTATTTTAATTCAAACACCCACCCTCGTATTGCATGCGTTCGCCAACTGCATCTCTCCGGCCGGCAGTCTCGAAGGAGACCGCCTCCCCACACTCGTGACAAGGCGAATCCAAGCCGAACCACTGTTTTTCCGGCACACACGGAGACGCATTCATATGACGAACACAAGCCGACTCCGCCCCCCTCCCGAAGACAGCGTTGCCAATGATCGCTGCTTCATCGAGTCCGGCCATAGTCGGATCTGACGAGACCGGGGCGCGAACCCCGGTCCCCAGTGGGCAACTGCATCGACACAGAGCCGATGCTTAGACCGCTACGCCACCGCGGACTTTATCTCCTTATCTTATCTTTCTACTCCTTATCTTATCTCCTTATCTTATATTTCTGCTCCTTATCTTCTCTCCTTGTCTTATCTTTCTACTCTTTATCTTACTTCCTTATCTTATATTTCTGCTCCTTATCTCCTTATCTTATCTTTCTGCTCCTTATCTTATCTTTTTGCTCCATATATTATCTCCTTATCTTATCTTTCTGCTTCTTATGTTACCTCCTTATATTATCTTTCTGCCCCTTATCTTCTCTCCTTATCTTCTCTTTCTGCTCCTTATCTTATCTCCTTATCTTATCTTTCTGCCCCTTATCTTCTCTCCTTATCTTCTCTTTCTGCTCCTTATCTTATCTCCTTATCTTATCTTTCTGCTCCTCATCTTCTCTCCTTATCTTATCTTTCTGCTCCTTATCTTACCTCATTATCTTATCTTTCTGCTCCTTATCCTCTCTCCTTATCGTATCTTATCTCCTTCTCTTCCTCACCGAAAAGTCAGACGGACCTCCATTCAGCTGGCAAGGTTTTCCCTAAACTTCTGTGTGTGTGTGTGTGTGTGTGTGTGTGTGTGTGTGTGTGTGTGTGTGTGTGTGTGTGTGTGTGTGTGTGTTCTCCAGAGTCCACCCAGGCCCTGCAGGCTCCAGGGCGTGGGGGTGGCACCCTCAGCAAAGATCGGGAGATGAAAAAACTCAACGAGGAAATCGAGCGACTGAAGCGGAAACTAGCGGGTCAGTGGCTCCTTTCATCAAACATAATTTATTCTTATTATTCATCTACTTTTGTTGCGTTATTGTCTGCTGGTGAGTGGCTTCTATAGATACTGAATTAATGAATTATTATTTATGAAAGAAATATTAACCAAGGAATAATGTTGTTACATGAAATTACTTGGTACCACTTTACAATAAGGCTTCCGTTATAAAGGATTTATAAATGGTTTATAATTAGGTTATTGATTAGGTTGTAAACACTATTAATCATTAATGAACAATTATAAGCAATTTATTACACAGTTTTCATACATCGATGTGGCCTCACTATTTGGCAAGATCAAGTTACTGTTGCACTCTTTATCTATCCTGTTAAATCTTAGATCTTACTAGTTGCTACTTCAGTAACCAATGAGATCTGTGGCTTCACAGCACAGATAAATGTCGGCTCACTATTTGACAAGCAACAGGTTACTGTTGCCCTGTTTATCTAGTGCGTTATAACAGCTTATTAATGATTTATAAAGTGTTCACAACCTTCCGTTGTTCAGATGAGAAGTTAAACCAAGGTCCTGACTCACTGTGGTCATTAAAGATCTCATGGCACTTATCACAAAGAGTAGGGGGTCCCCAGTGTCCTGGCATAACTCCCAACCTGGCTCTCTCCATCTGGCCTCCTAATCATCCCCATTTAATTGGCTCAATGACTCCTCCCTTTCCACCTCAAGCTGATGTGTGGTGAAGTTCTGCCATGCATCACTAGGTGGTGCTACACACTGGTGGTGGTTGAGGTGAGTTGCCCCCTTCACTGTGAAGCACTTTGGGTGTCAACATAAAGCACTATATAAATGTAACTATTATTATCATTATTGTTATTATAATATGATTATTATTATTATTATACAAATGCCCTTTAACTCCATGCCATAATACAACATAATAGCCGGGTCCATTCCTTGGGCCTTGGGTTAGAATGAGGTAATAGTCTATTTGATGGATAGTGCTTTTCTTAGGATATGAGATGTTCCAAGTAGTGCCATCTTCTGTACTTCTTGTATTCTGATGTTACCCGGCAGGATCCATTGGATGTATTTCTCCATCCCTTTTTTTTTTACAAGTCCCAGGGCTCCAATCACTACTGGTATTGTTGTGGTTTTCATTCCCCACATTCATTCAATCTCTATTTCAAGGTCTTTATATTTCGGCAGTTTTTCAGTTAATTTTTCTGAGGTGTTCCTTTCAGTCGGAATGAACATCGGGATGGACAAAGGGAGTCGGGATGGGATGAACAAAGGAAGTCGGGATGGACATATTATTATTATTGTTATTATTATTACAACAACCTAATTTATAAAATAACTATAAACAATTCATAATAATGAGGGTAGTCCTATTATAAAGTGGTACCAATTACTTAATTATACACTTTTAAATAACACTAAGTTAATCACTGCAAATTAATGAACTATTATCCCTATGTAGACATGGGAATGTAAATGGTTTTCCGCAGAGACCTAGCCGGGAGAGAAGCATGATGACAAACCAACATGCACCCATGCTCTTATTGCCTTTATTTAAAGTCAAAAAATCATCAAGGGTCCAAGCATAGGAAAGTTAGTTCTGTTTCTGTACAAAAACCAAGTGATCTGTCCTTATTTGTTGACAAGATTGTCTTTATGAAACTTAAATATGAATTTGTCATCGATCCAGATACCAAGGTATTTATATTCTGTAACTCCCTTAGTAGTGGATCCTTGTACAGTGGAGATATGAACGTTTTTGCTACCGTTACCTCCAGAGCTTTAGAATAACATGAACTAGTTTTATGTGCATTCAGTACAAGTTTAAGGCTGAACTACAAGGGATTCAGAGGAGGTCTGGCCCCTGGACGTGCGGTACGCAGGCCCACCAGTGTGTGGATATTCCCTGATGCCCACGAACCAGCCCCCAGCTATGGGTTAGGTAGTGCCACTGCCTAGTGGATACCTCGGGGGAGGAATAGGCTATGGGAGTAAACCCCTATACAACATCAACGTCTACAGTGCTGTTGTTTTGTGTTTTTCGTGCCCTTTTGTATGTGTTTAAGCGAGTACTGCTGGCATCGTGTGTGGCTGCCGCCTCTCCCTCTCGTAGCCCCCCTTCCCATCCACCCCTGTATGTCTGTGTTATGTTTATCTGTTGTCTTTTTTCACCCCGTTCATTGTAAAGCCACTTGGAGTATTAGAAAAGCGCTATACTACTACTATTTTCGGCTGCTCCCGTTAGGGGGCGCCACAGCAGATCATCCATTTCCATTTCTTCCTGTCTTCTGCATCTTCCTCTGTCACACCAGCCACCTGCATGTCCTCCCTCACCACATCCATAAACCTCCTCTTTGGCCTTCCTCTTCTCCTCTTCCCTGGCAGCTCCATATTCAGCATCCTTCTCCCAATATACTCAGCATCTCTCCTCCACACATGTCCAAGCCATCTCAATCTTGCCTCTCTTGCTTTGTCTCCAAACCGTCCAACCTGAGCGGTCCCTCTAATATAATCATTCCTAATCCTGTCCTTCTTCGTTACTCCCAGTGAAAATCTTAGCATCTTCAACTCTGCCACCTCCAGCTCCACCTCCTGTCTTTTCGTCAGTGCCACTGTCTCCAAACCATATAACATAGCTGGTCTCACAACCATCTTGTAAACTTTCCCTTTAACTCTCCACCCACTCCACCCTGCCTGCACTCTCTTTTTCACCTCTCTACTGCACTCCCCGTTACTTTGGACAGTTGACCCCAAGTATTTAAACTCAAATGGCTTTGTCACCTCCACTCCTTGCATCCTGACCATTCCACTGTCCTCTCTGTCATTCACGCATAGGTATTCCGTCTTGCTCCTACTGACTTTCATTCCTCTTCTCTCCAGTGCATACCTCCACCTCTCCAGGCTCTCCTCCACCTGCACCCTACTCTCGCTACAGATCACAATGTCATCCGCGAACATCATCGTCCATGGAGACTCCTGCCTGATCTTGTCCGTCAACCTGTCCATCACCATTGCAAACAAGAAAGGGCTCAGAGCCGATCCTTGATGTAATCCCACCTCCACCTTGAACCCATCTGTCATTCCAATCGCACACCTCACCATTGTCACACTTCCCTCATACGTATCCTGCACCACTCCTACATACTTCTCTGCAACTCCTGACTTCCTCATACAATACCACACCTCCTCTCTCGGCACTCTGTCATAAGCTTTCTCTAAATCTACAAAGACACAATGCAACTCTTTCTGGACTCCTCTATACTTCTCCATCAACATTCTCAAAGCAGACATCACATCTGTGGTGCTCTTTCCTGGCATGAAACCATACTGCTGCTGCTGATCATCACCTCACCTCTTAACCTAGCTTCTATTACTCTTTCCCAAATCTTCATGTTGTGGCTGATCAACTTTATACCTCTGTAGTTGCTGCAGTTCTGCACATCGCCCTTGTTCTTGAAAATCGGTACCAGTATGCTTCTTCTCCACTCCTCAGGCATCCTCTCACTTTCCAGGATTGTGTTAAACAATCTAGTTAAAAACTCCACTGCCATCTCTCCTAAACATCTCCATGCCTCCACAGGTATGTCATCAGGACCAACTGCCTTTCCACTCTTCATCCTCTTCATAGCTGCCCTCACTTCCTCCTTGTTAATCCACTGAACTTCCTGATTCACTATCCCTACATCATCCAACCTTCTCTTTCTCTCATTTTCTTCATTCATCAGCCCCTCAAAGTATTCCTTCCACCTTCTTAGCACACTCTCCTCGCTTGTCAGCACATTTCCATCTCTATCCTTGATCGCCCTAACTTGCTGCACATCCTTTGCAGCTTGGTCCCTCTGTCTAGCCAATCAGTACAAGTCCTTTTCTCTTTCCTTAGTGTCTAAACTGTCATACAACTCACCATACGCCTTTTCCTTTGCCTTTGCCACCTCTCTCTTTGCTTTACGCTGCATCTCCTTGTACTCCTGTCTACTTTCTTCATCTCTCTTACTATCCCACTTCTTCTTTGCCAACCTCTTCCTCTGTATACTTTGCTGTACTTCCTCATTCCACCACCAAGTCTCCTTGTCTTCCTTCCTCTGTCCTGATGACACACCAAGTACCTTCCTAGCTGTCTCCCTCACTATTTCTGCAGTGGTTGTCCAGCCATCTGGCAACTCTTCACTACCACCCAGTGCCTGTCTTAACTCCTGCCTGAACTCCACACAACAGTCTTCCTTCTTCAACTTCCACCATTTGATCTTCGGCTGTGTCTTCCCTCGCTTCCTCTTCTTGGTCTCCAAAGTCATCCTACAGACCACCATCCGATGCTGCCTAGCTACGTTCTCCCCTGTCACCACCTTGCAGTCTCCAATACCTTTTAGATGGCGCCTTCTACATGAGATATAGTCCACCTGTGTGCACTTTCCTCCACTCTTGTACGTCACCCTGTGTTCCTCCCTCTTCTTGAAATATGTATTCACCACAGCCATTTCCATCCTTTTCACAAAATCGACCACCATCTGTCCTTCCAGATTTCTCTCCTTGACTCCATACCTTCCCATCACCTCCTCATCACCTCTGTTCCCTTCACCAACATGTCCATTGAAGTCTGCTCCAATCACCACTTTCTCCTCCTTGGGTACCCTCTCCACCATGTCGTCCAACTCACTCCAGAATTCTTCTTTTTCATCCATCTCACACCCAACTTGCGGGGCATATGCGCTGATAACATTCAGCAATAAACCTTCAATTTCCAGCTTCATACTCATCACTCTGTCTGACACTCTCTTCACCTCCAGCACGCTCTTGACATACTCTTCCTTCAGAATTACCCCTACCCCATTACTCCTCCCCTTCACACCATGGTAGAAGAGTTTGAACCCACCTCCGATACTCCTGGCCTTACTCCCCTTCCACCTGGTCTCTTGCACACACAGTATGCCTACCTTTCTTCTTTCCATCATGTCAGCCAGCTCTCTCCCTTTACCAGTCATAGTGCCAACATTCAAAGTTCCAACTCTCACCTCCACATGCCTACCCTTCCTCCTCTCTAGCTGCCTCTGGACATGCTTTCCCCCTCTCCTTCTCCTTCGCCCAACAGTAGCAATAGTTTCCACCGACACCCTGCTGGTTAACAGTACCGGTGGCGGTCGTTGGTAACCCGGGCCTCGACCGATCCAGTATGTAAGTCTTATTTATGATCCGCATATTTGATTTGGCAAAGATTTTACGCCGGATGCCCTTCCTGACACAACCCTCCCCATTTGTCCGGGCTTGGGACCGGCACTAAGGATGCACTGGCTTGTGCATCCTCAGTGGCTCGGTTTTTAGATAAGCGCTATACAAGTTTGATTTATTATTATTATTATTATTAGTGCAGCAACCAGGACACATACCCACATCCGGCTTCCCACCTGCAGACCAGCCAGTTGTGTGTAGGGACACCCGACCAAGCCGGAGGTAACACGGGGATTCGAGCCGGTGTTCCCCATGTTGGTAGGCAACGGAATAGACTGCCACACTACCCAGATGCCCCTAGTTCTGCCAATTCTAAAGAGATTATGATCATTTAAAGCCACCTCAGAATCACTAATGCTGCTCTTGAGCCATGTTTCTGAACGAGTCAACATATGTGGATCTGCTTTAGAGACTGATATATTCACGTGACCCAGTTTCTAATGCTGGTGTAAATTTCTGATATTCAATGAATCAACCCTAAGCCTTTTCTGGTCTTAAGTGAACATGGATTATTTTAGTACTACATGGATTATTTAGACAGAATGGAGTAGACTCGAGTAGGCATTTAATCTGAGAAGGAGCAGAGTTGCAGGGAACAACAGGACTGGAGCTCGGAGAGGCAGCAGGCCAGATACAGGTATGTGCGTGAGGTAGGAGACAAGGGATCGACTTGACAAACTGTCTTCAGGTGTAGAACTAGGAAGTCTGTGTGGGGATAGTCGGATGATAGACCACTAATGTGTAAGATAAAAAGTAGTTTAAAAATGGATTAACTAGGCTACCGCTTAGCCGGCTCATTGTCTGTTGTTAGCATGCAGCTCTGTGCTGCATCAAGACCCCAGAGAAGTCATTGTACAAAACACCTGACAAACACAAAGCAGTGAATCGCTGCCTGTTTCCCTTTCACCAGATTCTGATAGGTTGGAGCACCAGTTGGAGGAGGCAGTGACACTGCGTCAGGACTACGAAAGCTCTGCCTCAAAACTGAAGGCCCTGGAAAAGCAGGTCAAAGCCCTGAAACAAGAGAAAGATGACATCCACAAAGTAAGAAATAGATGTTTACGATCTCATATCATACTCTATTAGCATGTTAGCATGTGTGCTAACCCTGGATCACACTACTAACCCTGCTAGCGTACAGTCACTCCTGCTGTCCTCTCTTTTTTCTCTGTCTGGGTGAAATATATATATATTTCACTCATTGTTTGTGTGTGTATATATATATATTTATATTTATATAAAGCGTTTTTTTCCGAAACCGTCAATGGTGTTGTAAGTGCTCAACTAATGAGGAGCGGAATATCAACATGATAGAATATCAATATGTCGAGATACTATATATATGTGTGTGTGTGTGTGTGTGTGTGAGAGTTGTGGACTCGAGTCACATGACTTGGACTCGAGTACGACTCGAGTCACAAATTTGATGACTTGCGACTTGACTTGCCAAAAGGAAAATTACTTGAGACTTGACATCTATGACTTGGACTTGGACTTTAGCTGGATGACTCGAGAGAATTGTTTGAGTGTTTTCTCAATGTTTATGCGGGATGCACCTCTCTCGTATTTTATTTATTTTATTTTGTAATCATTCTTCATTTCCAGCGCTCACACAATTACCTATGCCCAGGCATCGCGTAGGGCCAATCAAACGTTTAGATGGGCGGGAAAACAAAAATACTCAAATCTAATTGGAGGTACCATCATGCTACTCAAAAACTAACGTCAGCTCTACTCAACATGAGCGCGGAGAGTTTGCAATCATGGCAAGTGCAGCTGCTGCTGGAACGATTCCAAAAATAATGATTTACAGCTATAAGAACTTGGAAGTTGTTGGGAAGAAAAGGGCTGCCGTTTGTAAAACATGTGCAGCCAAATTATCGGATGGGATTTCAACAACGTCAAACTTTGTGCGTCATCTGAAAAGCCACAAAGAGAAGTAAGTTTGTTTGCTAGGCTACAGGTACAGTAGAGTGTGAGTGGTCAGACACACACACAGACACAATCTGCCCGTTTGGAATACGCCAGGCTATATCGCCTGAACATCGTCCCAATCTCATCTCAAAAATACAATTGAACGTACTGTTCTATTTCGGAACACCTAACAGCGAATATTCAATTATGCTGGCCCAGTGGGCAAACGATGTCTGGCCGATGTAGCAGTCACCAGAATGAGTTAGCATACCCCCTGTTGCCCCCTGATAATTAGCCTATCAAACACTGTTTCAGTGCATGGTTCCACGTATCATACTATAATACAATATGATGTAGTTTTAAATATGCGTAATATAATGCGGTTCTCAAGAAAATCAGCCCATTCCGAACAGGCACTGAACTAGTGGTATTCAATCGGGATTATGTTTACACTGTTTTTAATTGAGCATTTAGACTTGATGCTCCGAATTATGTGCTACCGACGACTCCTGCCGAGGGACTACAGATGCAAATTAGCTTATAGCTAATTCTGGTGCAATATATTTATTGTGCATTGTCCCTGTCAAATAAACAAATAAATAAAAAATATTAAAGTATCTCCATGATTCAAATTAATCTAGTTATATACTGTCTTTAGAAAGATTTTTCTTCATTGAATTATAAACATTTATAAATACATTTACTTGTTTCATGAAACCAAAATTAATACCTATAATTTCCTATATTACAACACTTTTTGTATGGCACAATAGCAATTGAAATAATGCTCCGAGCATGACACAAAGTGCACTGCACCCAATATGAAGCATAGCCTACTAAGCATAGGCTTAGATTAGAACCATGGGGTAGTAGGTTATTCCACAAAGCTGGCTAACTAGGCAAGCCTCACTTCTGCGCAGAGTGAACCCCGGAACAGCTCTTTTTACTCCAATCCATGTTCCAGATCTGAAAGGTTTCCAGGGGTTACTTTGCGCAGATATCAGGCATCATACTCAGTTAGCCAGCTTTGTGAAATACTCCCTTGTGTCTAGTCCAGTGGTTCTCAAACCTCCATGGCTGTGACCAAAAACGCACCCCTATATATTTTAATGTACGCTTATTAAGTACACATCGTCACGTACATCGGTACTTAATAAGCGTACATAAGTAGGGTGCGCCTTTCGTCACACACAGCCCGTATTTATTGAATTACACCAGCAGCACCCCTGATTCCACTAATCTAGGGAGTCAAATAATTAAAGGTAGAGAAGGCGATTCTTTTCAGAAGCACTTTTTGTTATATTTTTTGCAATTCTCTTTACATCCCGACAGGAATCAATAAATAAAATGCTCTGACACTAAATTTAAAAAATAAAAAGAGTAATCTGTGGAAGTCGCAGGACCGTTATAAACCCACCCAATCATTTTAAGGTGTCCGGTTAAAATGATTGGATGGCCTACCTGCCTGTCAACCTATCTCCCTCCAGCAGTAGGCTAGTCAGGCAGTGCGTGTTTGTGTGTTTTGGAGGAGTGACTTTGGAGGGAGGCGATAAAGTCCTAGCCAACTTGATATTTTGCAAGTGCAATAAATTGTAGGTCGAACTAGACAAGCAGAGAGAGTGTTTGTTTATTGTGTATTGGAATGATCAATATGTTTTGTATTGTTATTAAGAGTTGTGCGCTCATTTGTGATTTAGAGTGTGCCTTTTATTATTTCTTAAATGTAAAACAAAATCCAACTGTTGTCCAAATTTGAACACAATGAAATGACAATTACTTCTAACATTATCTGTGGTTTATTTATGTATTATTGTAATGAAACAATTTAATATTACCTGAATTTTAAAAAAAAGTGTTGAATTGGTATAAAACACCCTACATTTGAGACTTGATGACTTGACACCTGAAATTAGGGACTTGTGACTTATCTTGACCTGAGCTTGGTGACTTGGGACTTGACTTTAGACTTGCCCTTAATGACTTGGGACTTGACTTGAGACTTGAAGGTTAAGACTTGAGACTTACTTATGACTTGCATAACAGTGACTTGGTCACAACTCTGGTGTGTGTGCGTGCGTGTAATCCATTGAGTCAAGTAAATTCTTTGAGACAGTACAAGCGTGTTTCACGCTATAAGCAATCATCAGCTGTCAATAAAGCTACCCCCCACACACACACACACACACACATATACAGTGCATCCGGAAAGTATTCACAGCCCTTCACTTTCCCCACATGTTGTTAGGTTACAGCCTTATTCCAAAATGGATTAAATTCCTTTTTTTCCTCATCAATCTACACACAATACCCCATAATGACAAAGTGAAAAAGGTTTTGTAGAAAGTTTTGCAAATTTATTAAAAATAAAAACTTAAATATTGCATGTACATAAGTATTCACACCCTTTGCTATGACACTCAAAATTGAGCTCAGGTTCATCCTGTTTCCACTGATCATCCTTGAGATGTTTCTACATCTTGATTGGAGTCCACCTCTATTAAATTCAATTGATTGGACATGATTTGGAAAGGCCCACACCTGTCTATATAAGGTCCCACTGTTGACAGTGCATGTCAGAGCAGAAACCAAGCCATGAAGTCAGAGGAATTGTCTGTGGACCTCCGAGACAGGATTGTATCGAGGCACAGATCTGGGGAAGGGTACAAAAAAAATTCTACAGCTTTGAAGGTCCCGAAGAGCACAGTGGTCTCCATCATTCGTAAATGGAAGAAGTTTGGATCCACCAGGACTCTTCCTAGAGCTGGCCGCCCAGCCAAACTGAGCAATCGGGGGAGAAGGGCCTTGGTCAGGGAGGTGACCAAGAACCCGATGGTCACTCTGACAGAGCTCCAGCGTTCCCCTGTGGAGATGGGAGAACCTTCCAGAAGGACAACCATCTCTGCAGCACTCCACCAATCAGGCCTTTATGGTAGAGTGGCCAGACGGAAGCCTCTGCTCGGTAAAAGGCACATGACAGCCCGCTTGGAGTTTGCCAGAAAGCACCTAAAGGACTCTCAGACCATGAGAAACAAGATTCTCTGGTCTGATGAAACCAAGATTGAACTCTTTGGCCTGAATGCCAAACGTCACGTCTGGAGGAAACCAAGCACCTCTCATCACCTTGCTAATACCATCTCTATGGTGAAGCATGGTGGTGGCAGCATCATGCTGTGGGGATGTTCTTCAGCGGCAGGAACTGGGAGACTAGTCAGGATCGAGGGAAAGGTGAATGGAGCAAAGTACAGAGAGATCCTTGATGAAAACCTGCTCCAGAGTGCTCGGGACCTCAGACTGGGGCGAAGGTTTACCTTTCAACACGACAACGACCCTAAGCACACAGCCATGACAACGAAGGAGTGGCTTCGGGACAAGTCTGTGAATGTCCTTGAGTGGCCCAGCCAGAGCCCAGACTTGAACCCCATTGAACATCTCTGGAAAGACCTGAAAATAGCTGTGCAGCGACGCTCCCCATCTAACCTTACAGAGCTGGAGAGGATCTGCAGAG